>NC_092810.1:103865466-104165466 GCF_040954645.1 Diabrotica undecimpunctata
CTTCAACACATGTTTACTAGCCATTATATGCCCAGATTTAAAAAGTAATAAACTCAAAAACTATTACATCCAAAAAACATTTTTTAAAACACTCATGGCAATTTGATAGAAAGGTTTCCATAGAATGACATACTACAACTTAAACTACGAGAAAACGAATATCTTTAGTCCTTTACAGGAGATAATCACTGGCAACGAAAAGAGAATAGAACATTAATTTAAATATTTTTCAACTTTGTAAATAACGTCAACGATTTATTGATTTATTTTGAAATAACCCTGATAAAAACAACAAAAAAATACCTTGAAATGCAGTAAAAAAAAATTAGTTTTAATCAAACAATAAAATAACCTCAAAATATGAACATTCATAATAAATATCTTAATATTTTGATATTCTTACCGCACAAATTCACGAACAACAAATAATACCAATCGCACAGAATGAATGCTCATAACCAAAAGTCCTATGTATTCTTCAACCAATTAAAAAAACAAAATTTCCAACTTCTTATGGGACAAATATACACAAATTAGAAATGTTTGGAAAGGTTTTTAAAAACCCCGTCCATTGTGACGTCAGACTTGGTAATCCATTGGAATTGTGAGTTCAGATGGTAAAACTATATAGGACAAAACAGAAACTAATTCACATACACATCACGACAGTACACACATTTAAAATAAAATATTTATTGTTGGTGCACTACATTAAATTATTAAAGGAGGAACTGCCGTTAAATATATTTGAACCATTTTGTCGTCTTCTTCTTGACTGTCTTTAGCACTCTGTCTCACAAAACACTGTCTTTAGCACTCTGTCTTCCTCTGATCTCATCACATGACCTGCCCGTCTTATACGGTTAGCTTTTATATGTCTGACAATGTTTTCAGTACCATAGAGAGTTACCAATTCAGCATTGCGTTCTCCACTCTCCTGTCAATTCATCTCAACCATTTTTTGTATGAATGAAATATTTTTCATTGTGCACACATGCAACCCATTCATCATTTTAATAATTAACTCATATTGGGGACAAAAGAAGAAAGTACGAATTGATGGACACTATATCAGTTCAATTCAAAACCAGAAAGGAGTCCGTCAGGGTTGCGTGCTGGAATTGCGACCGAATTCTAAATGAATGGTGAAGCCGTTAATAATATCCGATATGCAAATGACATTATATTAATATTGGATAGCCTGCAAGGTTTACAAATCCTTGTCGATAAAGTCGTAACAATGAGTTAAGAATACGGACTGAAATTGTACATTACGAAGACGAAATACATGGTCTTAAGTACTTCCATTAATAAGTTGGAAGCCTTCGAAATGTGGACGCTGCGAAGAATGTTCCGCATACTATGGACAGATAGGGCGAGAAACGAGGAAGTCTTAAGAAAAGGCAAATACTGAGAGAGAACTACTCAATTTGATCAAGATACGAAAAATTGGATACCTCGGCCATATTCTGAGAGGAAAAAAATACGCAATCGCTCAGCTAATCATTCAGGGAAAGATTGAAGGCAAGAGAGGAGTAGGTCGCAAACAAATGTCGTGGCTACGGAACATAAAGAACTGGGCAGGCATAAATAACACTGGCGATCTTCTGCATGTCGCAGAAGACAGATGTCTGGCCTTAAGATAATTCGCCAACGCACTATAGGTGCAAGGCACTATAAGAAGAAGAAGATGAGTAGGTAATCTCTCCCGAGCGAATTAAACGTGTTTGTCTAGACACATCTTATTTAATTATCGCTGATTGTAGAAAATGTAGGGACACTCCAGAATGAAGTGGAAGGATGGTGCACGCATGGACGCGAGGAAGATGCGGCAAATTGACAACGAATGGAAATGAATAGAAGACAGACAAGACAGAAGAGAAAGTGTGTTGCCAAGTTTAGCGGTCTTCTCTCTACTTCTTCTCTACGTGCTATCTCCACGACAGAGGTTGGCAATCATCATGGTTATTCTGATCTGAGATGTGGCTGCTCTATATAGTTCAATTGATGTGAATCCGTACCATTTCCATTTCAAGTTACGCAGCCATGAGATTTTTTCCTTCGTATACTTCTCATGCCCTGGATGTTTCCTTGTATTATCACTTCTCTCTACGGATATGCGCTATTTATCCCGATAGTCTGAATCACCACCGCATTTTGTAATGTCTGCCGCAGTCGCAGACGAAACATCAAGAGGAAAATAATTCCAGTCCAAGGCCTATAGACCCAAAAAGCAAGGAATCATTGTCTGAGATGAGTTTGGAAGAATTACCGAGCAGAATTGAACTCACATCGTATAAATATTCCAGTATTTTGTATATCTTTATTTCGCAAGTTGTTTACATTGTCGTCACAAATATTTCCGATTTATAATAAAATAAACCTTTCATAGTGTTGCATGAATCTTTGCATTTTGGCGATGTTGACAATTTGCTCCGCGAGTCTAAAATAAGAGCACCGAGTGTGTACATGTGTATATATCATTGTTCTCCTTATGAATTCCCCGACACGTACTTCTGTTTAAATCTAGTAGCTCTTATTTTTACTCGTAATACTTTTTATTTAACATTACTTACCAAACTTCCGCGTTGCCTTTTAGAAGTATCTGATAAATATACAGGTGATGCTCGTAGTTATTTTAATAAAATAAATAATTAATTCGATATATATTTCGCGTTTAATTGGGTTAAAATTTTCTTTTGTTTAGTGCCAATTACGTATTTAATTATAGATTGACTCTGGGACTGCACTAAAATTTGTCTGGGTCAATCACTAAGAGCATTGCCAAGAAATTCATGATCTATCATAGAAATATGTATGTAGCGAAGTAGTGTTTTTTTTATTAATTACGTTCTATAATTACTAGCAGGTATTTTAAATAAGAAACGCTATTGGAGGAACGACAATATTGATCTCTAATGACCAAGTTGAAATTTCAACTATATATTTGTTAAGTAGATGCATTTTAATTGTATACCTACTTGATATATGCAGTCTAGGGCTATTTGTTTTTAAATTATATCGTAAATAATAAACCAGTTAAACCTAAAATAGTCCAGTTGTCACAGATTTGATCTCTAAAAACGAGACGAATAAGCTGAATTTTGCTGAGATTGTCAACATTGGGATCCCTAAAGATGCAAAAAAGTTTGCCACTCCTATCCCCCAGCTTTTTTTCTAAAAGCGCCCTTTGTAGGAGGGGTCGGAAAAAATTGTACGCGTACGCCGTAGAAAAAAATGTTTCAAACAAGAAATGTAGCTGAGATAATTTTGACAAAAATGTTTACTAGAACTTTCTGTGTAGAATGAACCGTTTTCTCACAAAAAACGCTTGGAGCGACTGGCGATTTTAAATCGTGGAACGTTTATTTAACACGTTAATTGCCACGCGGAATTCACGGTGTGCTGCACTAACAAATTAGTTTGAGTTCTGTGGCACAGCAGTTATGCCGCATGCTGTTCCAATGTATTTTGTTGCGTAGTATTTCTATCATACCTGTTGCTATACATTTATATGGTAATAAATATATGGTAATAAATATGTGGCCTGGCAGACCCAAGTGGCTAACTTTCCCAGATTTTCAAGTTTCGGTTACCAAAGAACTACGTTTTCAGGGAGACAGAGGAGTCTTATTGGAGACCTATCCAATATTCAATCTATCGTATGCTTGTGATATTCGGTGGTAATACTACACAACGACTTCTTGTTTCCACATTCTTAAGTTTGTGATTTTCTTGAGGCTCTACCTCCTATGGCGCTGTGGATGGAAAGAATATAGCTTCGAGAATACGCTCTTTGAACTCGGTATTTGACATTTTGGCCTTTGTTACTTCTTTGTGTAGAATATAGGCATTTACAACTGTGGTTCCTAAAATTAGCTCAAAGGCCAGTTCTCTGTACCACTTAATCCCTTTCCTGAGTGAATGATTGTAAGATTTTATCGGATCTAAAAGGTCTATGAAAGCTTTTGAGTTATTGTACTCGACTATGAGTTCAGTCTTTTCTACATTATTTCCCCATTTATTTTGAACAGTTTTCATAGTGTCAGTGTGTTTGTTGCTAAGCGTCAATATCTCGCGCTTGTTTTTCCACACAACACTACCGTGTCACTTTCTCTGGCACATATTTTACCTTTCTGTAATTTTGCGTTTTCAATTTTTTTATAATTAAGTTTTCGATTTTGTCTTACTGTTCCAATTAAATAAGTTCTATGTTTCAAAAGCTTAAAAGTCAAAGTAACACTTGTGTAAAAATAGTCGTTGTAAATAGTACGACCCCCTTCAAGCAAATTTTTTGTGAGATGTCTACGACTGCAAAGACGTGAATTCGTATCTTTTCAGCAGTATATGTTAAGGTCAAAAGTGTATCCTCCTTTCAAACAGTTTGTAAAATTTGACTCCATATTTATGGCGTTTATTTTAGACATACTGCCGAGAAGATAATCGTCTCCGAAATGGCACAATTGTCCCATCAACACATATTTCTTTTTCTGGTACAATAACACCTTGATATCTTGTTTTTTTTTAGCATAGATAGAAGGAGTTCATTATTGTTGTATTAATCGTAGTATTAATTCAAAACGATTTCTACTAATGTGATACATTAAGTTATTTTTGTACAAAGGACTTTTGGACCAATAGTTAGTGATTTTTTAGGTAGGAACATAATCCCATTCACATGAATAGGCCTAAAAATATTTCAATTTCTTCAGTTGTTGTATCGCGCCACCTTTTCAAATGAGAACTTTTATATTTTGTTTGGGTTTTATTCTGCACTGAATATCTATGGGTTTCTCCTACTATCTTAGCAATAATTTCATCTGTAAATAAAAGTTTAAAGAATTCATATGGTCCCTTGTCAAGATAACCGTGAATTATATGGGGCTTTATGCCGGGCGGTGGTTCGGCATCGGTGGATCGTTTTATGTAGCTGCCATCCGGTATATACCAATTAATATTGTCATTCTCACTTGTTCTTGCGTTACCATCTTTATCATCGTTATCTTCTTCATCAATTCTGAACTGCTCTAAAACCGCGACAATACCATTATCGATAGAGTTTAAAACTTGAACTGGTTGTGGAGATCCTTCTGCATCTGATCGAACTTGATCGTGAAGAAGTTTGTCATTGACATTATCAACATAATCTGCAAACATTGTAAACTTTACAAAAACCATGCCTAGCAAAATGGGTTTTACATACTCTGAGTGGTAGTAGAAGTAAAATACAGTATACTTCCTCTATAACGAACACGGTTATTACGAGTTTTCGCTTATAACGAGGTACATTAGATGTAACGTGAAATTTCTATTGAACTATATCTATAGCGTGGTAAATTTGCATATAACGAGAGAAAATTCGATTGAAAAACGTGTTTTTTACGTTTTGGCCCGACCGTAGCTATAAATAAATACCCTTTTTAAATGCCGTCCGCAATAAACTTCTTACAATTTATGATTCTTAGTCGGAAATTTACAATTTATGATTCACAAGTGTCATTGTAGGGGGTTGACAATTAACACCTAATAATATGGGTCCTAATAGACAAGATGTGGAAACTGTTTTAAAGGTTGTCAGAAACTTTATTTAAAGAAAAAACGCAAATGAAGAAGCATAAAACTGTTTCACATATTTTGAAAATATGATATAATACTGAACAATTTAAAGCAGTCAAAAATGACAGACTTCTTCCAATTGCAGACGCAGTAGTTTATGTTATTCTTGAAAATAGGCTTTATACAGATTTACAGAATACAGATTTTTTGTTTTAACGTATATCATTGACAATAAAAAAACTCTTTTATTGTATTTCATTGACAATAAAAGTAAACAACTTTTTTCAAAAACGCCTTTCAAACAATATTTATTATCATCTTATATTGCTCCGAATGGTTTCACTATAGGAATTTAATGTTGTAGAAAACTACATATTCATATGTATGCACAGTATTATTGTTGTCTGATATAACGAGATCGGCTTATAACGAGGTAATTAGTCTGCCATTTCAGTTCTCGTTATAGAGGGAGTCTACTGTACTAGGTAAATCTTGAATACCCTCGTCCTTACTGGTCATGTGTTGTACTTTTTTACGTTTTCGTACAGAAAATTTGCATGACGAAGAATCGCTTTCACTACCTTCTTCACTAGGTAAATAACCATCTTCAAATTTTCGCCCCATAAATTGCTTTCGTCGCATTCATCATCAGTTAACATCTCGTCTAGAATCATTTGAACTCGACGTTGTTCTTATTACAAATGTTAAAACAGTGTAAAATGTAACACGCAAATCCACGAATAGGCAGGTTGCAACAGGAAAGTGAGGCACCAGTTGCAGGCCACAGTCAACAAAAATATTTCTTTAGGTTATGTGGCACTTCAGCTCTGCCGCAACAAAAAAAAAACAATAAAAAAATGTTTTATTATTAAAATAATACTGCAATTTTTTTGAAATATATTAAAACAACTAAATATTGATCGCGAGGTGGCCTAAAGATTAATTTTTTTTAATTAACTGGTGATAACGTGTTAACAACTTCATAAAAAGTGACTTGCAAAATGCAAAAATTTCATATAGAATACTGTGATCAAAAGATATCCATTTTTTACCGTCGAGTTAATACAATTTTATTTAGAAATTTGATTCCGCGGGCGTAATACATTCAAAATCGCCGGTCGCTTCAAGCGTTGTTTTTGAGAGAACGGTTCATTCTACAAAAGAAGTGCTAATAAACATTTTTGTTCAAAATTATCTACTTCTTGCATTCGGGTATGAATTTGCAATGGTTGCAAATCGTCAGCACACAAAAATTAATGACCACCGCACGCTGATTATATCTGGACAGATTTTTAACAACAAAAGCCATTTTTAAATCACAATACTTGTCAAGTCAAATACAAATGTTAGGAACTGATCAGTATAACGTTTACAAACATAACTAAAATTGCAGAACGTCAGTTGAGTGACTACAATAAATGATTCTAAGGCCAACTTGACCAAAGTTGGGTTTTAATTGAAAAAGCCTTGTAATCATGCTTCGAAAAACGGTGGGCGCACTTACACAAAAGCAAAGCCAAACTTGGAAGCTTGATTATTGGATATGTTCAATATTTCTATGCTTTTCTGCTTGGTGTTAACGAGTTATTTCAATATATTAGTGTTACTACGGTCTCTTAGAATGGAAGTTCTGAATATCCGCACCTTAGAAATCCTGCGAGAAATATTCTTATTGTGCTGTCTCCTTTCGAAGGTGGGCGGTTCAAATAGCAATTGTACCTTTGGAAACTGCTGCGCGAGAGAGTTCTGCGGACGAAGAGTCAAACAAACCATCTCCTCAGGTACTTCAACCACGATATAATAATTCCTGCGTATTCCTAGTGATCTTTTGCCGTGTCCTTTATCTTCTAATATGATTCGGAGTAATTCATATCTTTCACCTCACAAAACAAGATTCAAGATTTTCCTCTTTGAATCCCATCGAATACTATTCAGATTGAGTAAAGCTAAAATCACATCTCTGATGTTAGTTCGAATAGCTATGATCACTGCCGGCCTCCGTCGCGAAGATGGCACTTGAAGAATAAGATATCTGCTTTGGATTTAGAATTTTAGTATTTGTTTGTATTAGGATCACCCTCCCACCCCTCTCTCTCTCTCTCTCTCTCTCTCTCTCTATATATATATATATATATATATATATATATATATATATATATATATATATATATATATATATATATATATAAAGACATAAGGTATAGATGAGCTAATGAACCAACAATTCAGCTGTGATTGATCAATAATGTGTAGACAAATAGGAAAAAACCGCAACACTAATAAAATACCAGTATGTTTACGGACTTTGTTAGTAATCCCCTCGTATTTCCCCTAATTTTTGTTGCTTCTGTACTTCATATACCCAGCACAAAATAATCCGCACGCCAAAAGCTTTTTGATTCGAGCTAATAGCAAGAGTTTGTCCCGAGGGGTATTATCTCAGTTTTGAATACGGTTCGTTGTTCTGTACACAATTTTGAATCATATATCGGTTAAAACGTAGTTCATTAGAGCCAGACTCTGGCTGGCTGGTATATAATCAAACAAATAAAATAACGTGACGTACTAAAATATTTAAAATTTGAAGGTACACCATAATTTAGCAGAGAAGTAGATAGTAGTGGCTTACAAGGGCGTAGCGTCCATCGATATGAGTAGTGGGTCAAATTCTCTCAAAATTAGTGTTATAAAAAAATCTACATTCTGAGATCTGTTTAAAGCTCTTCAAAGTTATTGGATAAAGCTTTGAATACTGGATTAACCAATTTGTGTCAAAAAGTATTAAAGATACTTTATTTCAACAAAAAAAGATATACCTGTTAATAATTTCAAAGCTCAACAGTTTTAGAGATAATCGCATTTGACCGATCAGCTACATAATAATTCCTAGTGGTGACATTTTTGCGTCAAAGCACTGAATACTTGTTGATAAGCATAATTAATAGTTTATTCTTATAACAGCTCAAACGGGTTGTGTTACAGGATAAAATGCTTTCTTATCGCTGCTAAATGTTTTATTTGAAGCAAGTTTTGATGTCATTATTAGACAACCCCAATCTTATGCTGATGTCATGAATGCTTGTGATAACTAAAAATAAATCTTGTTTTTATTAATCAGTGACTTTTGTAATATTTAAAATGCTGAGGCATAACAATTTTTCTAATATCGATAAGAGATATATAAATGCTCTCTATTTTCAGCAATATCCTCTTTCGTCCGTTCGCCGTAGTGAGTACGTAGTGTACAGTGTTAGTGCTTTTTAGGTTTTTAGGTCTTCATAGCAAAGGGTCAGACGGCTGTCATAGACAAAGCCAAGCTCTGACCGCTGGAAGCCGGCCAAGAAGTACAAAGCCGCCAATACGAAGAGATAACCTGGTGAAACCAACCACGTGGTCGCCACGTGGCCATACTTGGAGTTACAAGGTAAGTGCTGTGTTTTTTTGCTGGTCTACCGGCGTTTTGTACTCTCTGACGGAGATTCTGCTGGTCACGGTGTAGGCTTAGTGGGCGGTCCGTAAGAAGCCATCCACGCAGGCCGTTGCCGGGGCTTACAGCTTCCGTCGGAGTCTGTGAACAGTCGTGCCGGCACAAATCTGCACTTAACCAATTACATTATAATATCTACGGGGGACCGCTAGCTCAAAATAGTTAAGTATAGTCCGGCTTACCAGCCATCTTGCACATTGCACAAGGTGCTTGAAAAAAGGTGTCATCTGGGTGTAATTTACCTAGCCTTCCACTTCGAACATGCCAAGGTCGACCCGCTCCAACAGGTCGAACAGAGTCACTCCTGCTGAACCACCCGACCCTGGGCAACACTCCAAAGACATGCCCTCCATCGATAATTACGACTTCCCTCCGCTACCCTCACAAAGGACACCCGCAACTCAGACCTTAATCACACCTACCAACACCACCATTCCACCGATCACTTCTTTCCCACCCACACTACACATCCCAGATACCACCCAATCCAATATCACCAATAACCTATCTGACACTTTTATGTCAGATATTATTTCCACCCTACCCGTAGAACAGATCGATCGGTTGATAGCGCAACTGCAGCTAACCCGGTCATCTGCAATCCTTAATACACCCACTCCTCCTATCACCACTTTAGCCACACAACCACAACAAAACTTCACCATACATACCAATACCACCCAACCTACATCCACCCATGCCGCTTCAGCGACAAACATCCAATCTCCACAACTTATTAATACAGTCAACACACAACCAACAAATACACGAAATCCACAACCAACACACGCACCTATCATCCCACCTTCCACACAAAACACAACCGCATCATACGCTAACGCTACCACCACTCCCAGAACTTCCGTCCCTGCATCCCAGGCCACTACCTCCACCCAACCCAAATCCTTCAATTATACTATCACCAACATTCCCATAGAGAAATCGACCCAAAGAGATTTCTTCCGCATCATAAACACCCGAGAGATCCTTCTAAACCAAATCTCGACTGTCAAGGTCCTTCCTACCCAAATTGCACACTTAACTACCTTCCATCCGGTAAATCATGTCGAGTTACAACGCAAGCTCTGTGATGCGCTGGGTGATCCTAAAGTCCTCGTCTCACCCAAACACATTCCAGCACCCAGAAATCCCACCCGCTCTTCCAAACCTACATACATGGTCGTCGTCAAGGGAGTCGAAAGAGTCTACTCTGACGCCGACCTCACCCGTGCCTTCACCGACATGGATATCCCCGTAGTTCGTCTATGGAGGATCATATCTAAGTCAAACCTACCCACTACGTTCGTAAAGCTGGTCACGTCGAGTGAACTTAAGTACACAGAGATGTTGACCAGAGGTATCTTTATGGACGGCCTCCGACTACACGTTGAGTTACCACTTAACGCAAACCCAGTTCCTCCCATCCCAAAATACTGCGGCAGGTGCAGCCAGAACGGGCATACCATTACGGAGTGCCCGCAAAAGCAGTACCGCTGCCCTACCTGTGGCCAAGACCATAAATCCACGGCCTGTCCCACACCTCAATCACCAAAATGTCCCAACTGTGGCGGAGACCATGCGGCCTATTCGGCCAAATGCCCCCACAGAAGGGAAACTCCCAAGACCCCGCAAGAGACACAACCAATCTCAACCGAAAAGCGAGATCCTCCATATGAACTAACTTCCGACATGAAGACGGTCATGGAGTTCACCTCGCTCATCCTTATCAACCTCCTTCCTGACCGCCGCCAACTTATCCTAGACATTACAAATCATTTTACCACTTTGATGTTTGGGCACAAGAGCACTCTTATCGCCCATAGCAACAAAGCATCCATCACCTTCCTGTCCCTCTAATGGACAGTACGATTGGTGCTGTGAACTGCCAGGGTGTTGCGAGAAAACGCCCCTTCATCAAACATATCCTCCAACACTACAATATTCAAATCCTTGCCCTCTCCGACACCCTCGCCAAACATGATCCCATCTTCCCAGGATACTGCACACTACACCGTCCAAAAAGCCAAACGTCTCACGGCATAGGCTTCCTGATTAAATATGGCATCCCTTTTTCCTCACATACCATTCCTCCTCACATCCTTCTCAATGATGAAGACTTCCTGGCAGTTGACATCCACCTCGACAACAACGAGACCGTTACCCTAGTCTCTTATTACAAGCATCCTCTACAACCGCTGTCCGAGACATTGTTTGACTACGTCTCCAGCCTGAATAAGGCTATCATTCTAGGAGACTTTAACGCCAGACACACCAGATATGGCGACACGGCGTCGAACCGTGCAGGCAATGTTCTCTCGGATTTGCTCCTTAACCTCCCCCTACACCGCATTCGTAACCGTGAGCCGACGTTTGTGGGTCCGCAGGGCCTGTCAGTCATCGATCATATCGTATGTACGTACGACCTAATTGATCGACTGGCTGACGAATGCTTCCTGGGCGATTCTATAACGTCGGATCACCTTCCTCTGCTGGTTAAGGAACAGATACTAAATCCTCCACCTCCTAACCCTCCTAAAGTAATAAGAGACTACAAACGCGCCAACTGGGAACTCTTCCAAACATACTTGTCAAATAACACTCCAGAGTTAGGCAATCTTTTTATGTACCCAGATGATACCGAGGTATCACGGTAATTACTAACCTGATAAATCAAGCAATTGATTTGTCGGTCCCTAATAGGGTAATCAACCCTAACAAACCACCTCTACCTCAGTTTATCATCGATAAAATCAAACAAAAGAGACGTCTCCTCCGTCAATTCCAACGCACACGCAATCCCCTCGTCAAAACAGAATATAACCGTCTGTCTGCGGCGATCAAACTGCAGGTCAACAATCTGCAGTCCAGACAATGGGCTGCAGCGACCTCCAGTCTTGATTACCGCGACAGCGGCAAATTCTGGCAAAAATTCAAATGCCTAACCAAATAAAAAACAAATAATCCTTCTCACCTTGTGGTGAACAATCAAATTATTAACTCAAACGAACAGAAAGCAGAAGCTTTCAAAACCCACCTACAGAACACCTTAGTATCTCCAGACGATCCGAGATTCGATCATGCCTTCTGTGATCGCGCAGTGAGAGACATAACACGACTGCTCAGAACCCCTTTCGACCCTCAGGCACCCCATAAACATCCAATCATGGCGCCTGTGGATCACCAAACATTCATACAATTCTGCCAAATCGGCAAATCAAACGCACCGGGGCCTGACAAGATTGCCAGGAACTGTGTGCGTCACCTCCCGCTGAGCGTCACTCTATACTTGACGAACATAGTCAATGCCACTCTTAAACTCTGCTACTTCCCAAAACCTTGGAAAGTAGCACATACAATTATGCTCTTGAAAAAGGGCAAGCCGCGTACCAACCCACACTCTTACAGGCCGATATCTCTCCTGAACTCTTTGGCGAAAGTCTTCGAGAGGATCCTCAAAGAAAGACTCGTAGACTTCGCCACAGAACACAACATCATCCCACCTTACCAATTCGGCTTTAGAGAAGGGTACTCTACCAAAACTGAAATCGTCACACACCTTACACAAAGTCTGAACGACGGCAATTTGTCACTAGGCATCTTCCTCGATGTTCAGAAAGCCTTCGACCAAGTCTGGCATGTGGGACTGGTCAAGAAACTTGTGAGCATCGGGCTACCTACTCCATTCGTCAGACTCATCCACTCCTACGTCTCTCAACGGCAGATTACAGTCAAGGAGCGTGATCGATACTCTACATCCTTCACTCCCACTGCGGGAGTCCCTCAGGGTTCCGTGTTGGCACCAATACTTTATACAATATACAACAGCGACTTCCCCAATCCCAGATATACACATACAACTACTTTACTATACGCAGACGATACGGCACTTCTTACTACCACACCACACGTCGACTCTGTACTTAGGTTCGCTCGAGATCATCTGCTCCTTGTTGAACAATGGTGCCAGAGATGGAGAGTGACACCTAACCCCAACAAAACACAGATGATCCTTTTCAGACACCCATATCGCAGCCAATACATTACACCTATCATCACCGAAAGGCACAATTTGAGTCTATGGGGAGAACGACTCCGTCTCCGAAACCAGGTCGATTACCTCGGCGTGGTGTTTACACAAACACTAAGCTGGAGGGACGACACTGAAAAAACCTGTAGTAAGGTTAGGAGCCGACTCGGACTTCTCAACGCTCTTACTGGCAGATTCGGCCGCACTCAACCACGTACACTTATCCATACTTACAAAACATTTATCAGACCGGTCATCGAGTACAGATCTTGCATCTGTGCTGTGATGCCAAAGCACCTCAACAATAGACTAATCTCACTGGAAAGAAGAATCTTACGTAAACTCAACAGAAAACGACGCGACTATCCCTCTGCACTCATTCATCGCCTGTCGAACATCCAGCCCATCAATGAGAGGTTTTCCTCTCTGAGCAGGAGTTATACAATTCGCACCATCCGGGGCCAAAACCTCAGAGCCCAAAGCATTCTAAAAACTACCTGCTCGTCCCTCGGCAATGTATTCAGAAGACGACCTAAACCCAAACTCCCATTCCTACCCACTATTCTGCTGGAACTCGCCAGCAACGAGCTCCCCGACGAATACATTGACATACAGGAGGCAACTCCCCTCTATTACCGCCGTATATTATAATACCGAAAGTTCACTTCGAACTGACACCGACGGGGGGGGGGGGGGATCGGTTTTCTTTGGTTTTCCGATCCCATTGCACAACGATACCCCGTCGTTTTTCGAGGTACCAGTCCACAGCTGCCCTCACGCGTCGCGATATTCACTCAAAAATTAAATTGATTTTTTAAATTAAATAAACATATAAATTTCATATATTTACTAATTCTGTTTTAGACCAAAAAAAATATTCTGAAAGGAACCGTTCACTTCTAACCCTTTCGCCCCCGATTGTCCAGGACTAGCAAAGCAGCACAACCACCAACAACACCGCAACACCAGTGGACACTTCCAAAATCCCAGTGCCACACCCACCAAAAAAGGAAACACGTCCTGAAGAGGCACAAGCCTAAAGCAGGACATCAGACACATCCAATACAGAAGATAAACACACACTCACCAAAACCAACGCTACAATGAATTCAGCAATATTTTAACAGACTTGCAGCGACAAGGGAATATTTAAAAAGATAACCAAATAGGCTGCAACCTAATCATCAAACCTTTAAACATATATTTAGGAATTTAGGCGAAAGTGGTTTATTTCGTCTTCAACTTAATCCGACCGAAAATCACTACGCCTGATTAAGAAGATGAAGTAACGGTTTGCGTAAACGATGATTCTCAAGTAAGTACACGACGTTTATCTTCAGCGTTGGGAATCAGCAAAACTCCTGTTTTAAAAATACTACATTAAAAATACTACACCGTGAGCATTCCATACTTACCGTGAGCATTTTACACCTGTGTAAAATCTATTGCCAGCATATTTACCTTTAAGACGCAGACCAAGCTACATTTTAGGGACATGCTAGTTACCTTGTAATTTCAATGATGCGAACTATTTACATTTTTTGCAAAAATGAATGATGAAGATAGTATACAGCCACATTATACGAGGGCAGTAAGAACATATTTAAATACCAACTTTTCTGAACACTGGATTGGTCGTGGTAGTCATTTTCCTTGGCCACCACGTAGAATAGAATTTAATCCTCTAGATCTTGGTGTGTAGAACGCAATGACACAGCCTGTCTACAAGGATTCCATAAACAGTTGTAACCAACTTTCTGAAGAAATAAATACTGCAGCAGTTTCTTTTAAACAAATGATGCTATTTAACATCAGACGAACTTTTATGGAGCTTATTGATAAATGCATTTTAAATGCATTGAAGAAAATGGTGGACAGAACGAACACTTATTTTAACAAAAAGTTTAATGTTAATAAGTTTAACTATTTCTTAATTTGGTTTGTAACTAAAATGTATTTTATTTTGACTTTAATTTAATATAAAACGTAAATTATTTGATGTCAAATATATTTCCTTCCATATATCGGAAACTATTAACTTTATTTAAAGTTATTTTAGACCAAAATTCAAAAGTATTGATGTTTTTCTCTATTTTTCCTTTGTTTCCTGGATTAATTGCGTGAAACCAGAGAATAGGTGCACATTCGATGTCGTTTGGTGTATTTTGGCGCTATTTCCTCTACAAATATAATTTTTTACTAGCTTCTACCAGAGAGTAGCATTATACAAAGTATCAGATAATCATATAAAAACGTAAAGTTTCAATACAACATAATATGTATTCAATACTATATAATGTCCAGAAAGATTTCCGCGGTTAGTACAATTAAAACAAGAGCGAAGATTAATACTATGACAAGAATTAATATTAAACTCAACAGCTTTCCGACTTAAACCGCGTCGATTATCATTGCACCGAGCTTTCGATATCCGCTTTGATGTCTTCTTCAGGGCTTCCGAGGTTTCAGTCCCTCTAGTTCCCAGACACTACTACACTGATCACTAACCAACGCATTACTGCTACTGGCAACCGAGGACGGTTCATTTATACCGTCGATGGCGACGTGGTTTGTGTGGGGATTTGCGTGATAATTGGCGCGAGGGTTGACGCGAACATTTCTGTCAGTAGGATTTTGATTGGCGGGTGGAGCGGACGATATTTTCTTTATGAGAGATCTCCATGTCGAAGGTAACCGTATGCCGACATCTGTTTTATTGAGACAATTTGGCCATTTTTTAATTTCTATGGCTTCTCGGATAATTCTTGGTTTATAGAAGCGGATGGGGATATTAATCTGGAGTTTTCAAAATCAATTTTGTGACCTGAATGAAGATGATGTTGAAGTAAAAAATTCTGACATTTTGGATTTTAAGAATTGGTGGATAAACTTTTATAAAAGGAATGTTGTTTCTCTAGAGACAAGCAAAAGAGGCATACCAAGAAATCAACAACAACATTTTTCGGTTTCACAGTTTCACCACTTTAAACATGATGCCTCTAAACCTGGTTATCTCAGTACTTCCCCCTATGTTAACAGCACTTTAACACATGTTAACACTTTTCACCTTAAAATGTCCAATGCTGGCATCGTAAGATGGCCGTCAAATAAGGCATATAAGAGCAAGATTCCGATTAAAGAAACCAAAATAAATCATATTAAACGGGTTTTAAAATACATTCGCGATCATAAAATCCGCGTCACCTTGAAAATTACCGATATTTCATTTTTAACGAGCTTTATCGTAAATAATAATAACACAAATACAAACTAATGCATGTTTCTGAGAATTGTTGCGGTTTCCTTTGTAACATAGAATTCCAATAGTGCCAATTTCGCGGTAAAGTGCACACTTCCCAAAATGAACGCTACCTGTAACTCCGCTTGTTTTAAATTCTCGTTTGTACTTCGACTTTCTGTTCAAATGCAACGGACAAACATTTATTATTGCCACCATTAGTGTTTATTAGTGCCATTATTAGTGTTTATTTTTTGACAAATAGCCTTTGACTGTTGAAACGGCACAAATTGTTGCACTTGTGGAAGACGGCCACACTCAACGGCAAGTCGCAAGAACTGTTGGCGTAAGCCTTTCTACGGTTCAACGAGTGCTTCAACGCTTTCAGGAGGCAAGTTTGCTAACCAGGCGACCTGGCTCTGGACCAAGAACAACGACCACGGCACTAGATGACCGTTTCCTTGTGTTTCAGTCTTTACGAAACCGGACCTCAACAGCGGTTATGCATCAAAATCGTCTAGAGGAAGTACGAAATCGCAATTTTAGTGTTGCAACAGTCAGAAGAAGACTTCGTTCTTCTTGACTATCTTCTCGGGTAATGGCTAGAGGACCGCCACGTCGCCGGGTGCCTCGAATTGCACGACTAGCTTTTGCTCGACAATACGCGCGTTGGGGAATTAACGATTGTAGCAAAGTGTTATTCTCAGACGAATCCCATTTCTGCCTAACTGGATCCGATGGACGTGTAGACTTTGGAGGAGAACCGGTGAACGATTTTCACAAGCTTGCATTGCTCCAAGAATACCATTTGGTGAAGGCTCGGTCATGGCTTGGGGAGGTATATCTTCCGACTTCCACACAGAATTACCCTTCATCGAAAATGGGTCCCTAACTGCACGAAGGTACATTACGGAGATTCCGGAAGAACATGTTATGCCCAACATGGCAGGGCTTGGAGAAAACGCCGTTTTTATGCAGGACAACGTGCGATCGCACGTTGCCAGGATCAGTATGTAATGCTTGGACGAAGTTGGAATTACGAGGGTAGCCTGGCCAGCTAGGTCTCCGGACCTGAATCCCATCGAACATCTCTGGGACGATTTGAAAAAACGTATGCAAACCCATACACCTCCTCCTAACAACGCACAGGAGCTTAAGGATCTGATAGTGAGTGAGTGGAATAACATACCACAACATGTAATCCGGAGAAAAATTGAGAGTATGCCCCGTCGTCTGCAAGAGGTTATTAGAGCAAGGGGAGGCAATACACGATATTGGTCATTGAAATTTCACTGATTTTTTACCATGTTCTGTATTTTCCATATTTTTTCGTATGTCTGTTTTATCAACAGTTTGATTTGTTTTGTTTTTTTTTTTTCAATAAAAACAATAAAAAATCATTTTTTTTTCTTTCAAAACAAACATTGATGACAAATAAAAAATACATTAGCCAAAAAAAAGGTTATTACTGCACCAGAGGCAAAAATATTGAAGAAACTTGAAATTTTCAAGATGACCCGGATTTTATGATCGCGAGTGTATATTCCAGAAAACCACCAACCATTTTATAACGATATTGTTAACTGGCCAACTACAAAATAAACGGAAATAAGTTATACATACCCTTCCATTTTTATTGAGTTTTTGCTAAATAAACATTATTTCTTAAAAAAAGTTTTATTTTTCTGTAAGTTGTTGATAGGGGCTAAGTGACATGTACAAAAATAAAAGTATTCAAAAATAAAAAGAAAAAATGATCTTGTTTTACTATAATATAAATACTTATCAATATTTGATTAGGTTTACTCAAAAACAAATAATCAAAAATAAGTTAGACTATCTTAGAATAGTTTTTTGCGCTTTTCTCAACACTTTTAAAATGTTGCTTGCCTCCTTTCAACGATAATCGATTCAAATACACTCAATTTATAAAATTATTTTCATCATCAATCAGCCAATCCCGTCCACTGCTGGACATAGGCCTCCCTCAGTTCTTTCCAGTGTTCTCTACACTGGGCCGCTTGTAGCCAGTTTCCCGCTACTCTTTTTATGTCGTCGGTCCATCTAGTCGGTGGTCGTCCTCGGCTTCTTTTATAATTTCTGGGCCTCCATTCCATAATTCGTCTTGTCCATCGTCCATATTGTGTTCTGGCTAAGTGTCCTGCCCAGTTCCACTTAAGTCTCGTGGTTCTTTCGATGACGTCTTGAACTTCGAGTTCAAAATTATTTTAATTATATTAATTATTGTTACTGTGTTATTTTTGTGATATTATATCAATATACGCCATGTTATTCTTATATACATATATTATTTAGGCATTTGTATGTGCAATATTATGGGAACAACATAACTTCTGTTTCAGCGCTATTTGTGGAGTACGAGCGTAGTCAGTAATTCTTCACGATCTTGTCGTATACCGTAGTTACCAACGGGAAGTATCTATTTCGTAATGGTTTTGTTTACATTGTCTTTTTTGCATCGCATTTTGTTATCGTTGAAAATTACGGAGAGATGCGAGCAACACATTTGCATCATATCGTGCTTTAAACTCAAAAGGTGTACGAAAACTTTTCAAACGATGCAAAAGTCCTTTGAAAATAAACGTATAAGCAACACAGTTAAAAGAATGGTTTAATCGGATTAAAAATGCACTTTGTCAGTGATCCGCGTTCTGGTCGATCTTTTGCATAATAACACCGGAAAAGTCTTGGAATTCCGAAAAAAGCTGTTTGGATCCCGAAACAAAACATTCTTTACAATGAAAGTTTTCCACAGAGTGTCCTTGTGAATTGTTGTTTATGTTTTCGATTATGGTGTGGTCGTGGTGAATAGACTTTAAGAGATGAGACAATAAACAGAAAATTTTACGATGAACTTCTAAAAATTTTGCAAGACGAAGTAATAAAACGCCGTTTTTGGGTGCGCGGCAACTGGTTTCTTCGTCACGATAATGTGCTAGCACATTCATGTATGTAATTATAGTTTTACGCAATAGTTTTTGGCAAGACACAAGAATACAAAACTTCGCTAGTATTCCGAAAGTCCCGACATAGCGACTTTTTCGTATTTCCAAAACTCAAAATGCTGATTTTATTTCGAAGAATGCAACCACGTTATACTAATACCGATATGCTACTCAAGTAATAGAAATGTGTACTCTGACACGCATGAAGTCACCTGCTAAGCAACAGTAAAGGGTACTACGGTGTTCGAGATGTAGGATTCCCTGTCCCGGTAGATGTATTTGTTCATCGTGCGGTAGATGAATTGTTTTTTATAAATTAATCACACCTGTCATGTCTTTAAATATTTTTGTTTTTGCAGATCCTCCACATTTGATTAAACTTGCCCGAAATCATGTAATTGATCATGATTTTATTATTGACAATAAAATAATCAACAAGGATTAAATCAGTAAACTAATTTTTCGAAACCAAATTCAGATTTCTGCTTTAATCTGTGCCTTCTAAGAATTGCAAGGCAAGACGTTGATAAAGATGTTATTAGAGACATGGGGAATCTAAAATTGCATTCCACAACATATCTACTCAACTAAGCAAAAATACTTAGCGAATTGGTTTCTAGAACTCATAAAAGAGTATACCGGGATAAAAGGAAAAATCGGTTGCCTGTAAAGTAGGTTTTACGGGCGAAGATTTTACGTGACAACGTCTTTTTCTCGGTAGAATATTTATTGATATGAATATTATTAAATTGCACAATAGGAACAAGGAATTGAATGAAAATAAGAATTGCACAAATTTTAACTATAGAAATATATTTTGTTTACTAAAACATTGTACATGTAAACTTAAACTTAACTAATTTCTATTTGAGTGATTTTGTTGAGGATAGGACGATGATAGGAGAAATAGCATCGCGCCAGCGGACCGATCATGTTTGAGTGGGAGAGAGACGCAAGGCATTCGCCGGTCCGGCGGGCCTCTCTCTCTTTCGGTGACTCATCGTAACAGACGTGAGCGGGCGTTACACTTTTTCATGAGTGACTCCGAGCCACAACCTAATTTAAGACGTTGTCACGTCAAAAAGACAGTTAAGATTTGATTTCACGTATAGTGGGTCTGTATATCCGCTTACACGTATTTCACCCTAAAAGGGATCATCAGAACGGCTATTCACAGACGCTCTGAACGTGAAAATAAATCTTTCCTGTCTTGAGAAGCAACTCTAACACGGCTGATAAAGATGTTATTAGAGTATATATGTATAATGTATAATAGGTGTAAGCCGATATACGGACGCACTATACGTGAAATCAAATCTTAACTGTCTTTTTTCTTTTATTCCGGTATACTCTTTATGAGTACTAGAAACCAATTCGCTAATGATTTTTGCTTAGTTGAGGAGATATGTTGTGGAATGCAATTTTAGAGCTAGCGTGCGCAATAGCATACCGGTATTTGTGTATCATGGATGCAACGAGCTGAATGACGATGAATAATGAATCACATAATTGTGAATAAAGCCAGGATACTTTCCTGAAATACCTCGTATGCAGCATATAGAATGTATATATGCATTTTTATCTAATCCAGTGTTTCAACATAATCGATTAGAATCAAGTTTGTCGTACTAGAAGCAAGACTTTTAAAACAAAATTGATAAATCTGAATTGTAAATTTGTAATTAAAATATATTTACCATTTGCCTTTATTAAATTCATCGCCGAAACAATCGTTTAACCATTAGTAGTTGTATGTGCATACAAATTAAAATATTAAAATGTGAAAGGAATTCAGCGGAATATCGCGTAAATGTTTTCAGACCAGGATTATTCAATAATTACAAAACTTAAATTTTTAATCCACCTTCTTTTAGCCACAAAATTATAACAAATACATTTTTTTACGGTCACTATCTTTCCCTTGTCATTACCAACGACAAATTCTGCGACAAAACATAAAAAATATCAATTTTATGTATACAAGTAAGTAAATATTCTAATATATTATATGACTTGGTGCAAGAAGTGCCAATGTTAGTTTTTGGCAAAAAGTGTCAGTGGCGCACCCAGGGTTGGTTTTGGGCGTCAACCCCCCCCCCCCCAGGAGCCTATTCTGACACTGTTACTCACACATTTTAAGGACTCAAAATGGAGGTAACATCATAAAAAAAATAGGTGCGCTACTGTTTAGTGTTAAAAAACATTGTATATTTCGTACAATAATTTATAGATATCTTACAGTAATTAGAAATGAAGTTAAATAGGATAAATAGAGTTAAATTCCAAAATTTCATCAAAATCTATACGATGTGATGAAAATCGGTGGTTATACCATATTTTTGCTGTGGTACACTAAACCAAGGCAGTAAATTACCTTTAATTTGCGGATAAAATGGCACTTTTCTTTTGCGAACAGCAACTGTCAAGAATTTAAAAGCCAAAAGGTGAAGATGCACTGTCTGAAATAATGTTAGCTGCAAATAAGAAATCCTTCAATATAGCACCAAAAATACAAAATAGAGTGTACAATATCATTTTGATGCACGGGTCACCTGATACAGGAAAAAAATAATATTCGCTAACAAACTCGCCAAACACTCAATAATGAATATGCGATGTAAAGAAGAGGTAACATGGTCCAAATAGATAGTAGCTAGGTAAGTAGGGATGGTTACAATTATAAGTACTTGATTGAATCAATAGTACATAAAAAAGTTCAATTTTAATTATGGGCGAAGTAGAGGCATTTCTAAGAAAACGTTCACTAGAAAACATTTATTTTGGTATTAGCCTTGAATACGCCAGAGCACTCTGACTAGGCCGTTAATGGACATCCTTTACAAAAAAATAAAGTTCAAAAAGCACCAAAAACTTTATTGTTAACGATATATCTTGTTAACAACATGAGAGTAAATAAAACACGTCCAAAAACAATTTTCACCATAAATTATTATTTTTGTAGCAGGTTAAATTTTTAATTTGCAACCTTGCATGTAAACTTGCCATTTATGTTGTGGTAATTCAATAAATAAATATAACTGTCGGTTCATTGATCTGTATGCTATACCGGATGATCCATTCAAATCTGAGGCATTGTGTAATCTAATTCATTCAAAAATGAGAGGTGTAAAAACGAGTTTTTTGGGTCATAACTGTATACAATTGGACGATTTATGGATGTTTACGATTGATTCCAGTGGATGTAATAGTATATTATACAGTTAGATATAATATTCGACAAAATAAACAGTCCCGAATTAAAATGGCTACAAAATTGCTAATATTAGTAGTTGTTAAAAAATTTCATACTGGTAGTGAGTTGCTTCAACGCAAAGGCTCTACTGCATTCAATTTGGACAATTTAACGTTGCAGATAGACGTACAAAACAAGTTTCTTGGGACAAGTGTCGAGCCTAGTGTACAAAGACACCGATTTCTTGAACAATTCATATAATAGTTTGCGGACAAAAATCGCATGTACCTTTACGATTATATCAATCGTCAACTGATACCTTGAATTTGAACCCAAACGCCATTGTAGTGATACCACTTCAAAGAGAACCAGTTACTATTTTTGATGTGCTTCGCCTGGATATGGGTTTATTTGTCCTTATTTTAGTCAGGATGGCGATCTTCCTCTAGGTCCCCTCAGTTAAGACCGTTGTAGAGAGAATCTAATAATTTTTACGAAACTTTTGTCTGACAAGTCCAATATGCAATAATCTCATACTTCAAGTTCAATATGCAATAATCTAATTCACCCGATCTGACACCGCCTGATGAGTACATATGTGGCTTTTTTAACGTTTGAAGTGGGAATATCCACCCAGCCATATTGGAGAACTAGGAAAAACGATAATAACTTATTTGGGCAACTGCAGGAACCACTCGTTATTAAGTAACTGCAGTAAAAACTTTATTTTACGGCTGCCAACAAAAACAAAGTTTAAATATTGCTTGTTTTTCATCTGTTAACGGATTTGAAGAATTAAATTGCCAATTACGCGTTCATGTCGATAATGCGTAGCTAGTAATTTAAGAGTTTATTAAAACTAGAATAGTGACTCTTATTTATGTTTACTTAAAATTTATGCACGTAAGTATGTACGCAGTAATTAATTAAATAAAAACTTTGATTAATGGGAGAATATAGAGAAGAAAACTTATTCAACCCAATTATAAAATTGCATTCACATTAAACCAATTATAAAAGGTATTTGTTTGCTTAGAAGTTCAATTTGATAAAGCAAGTCCCAAACTTCATGATTCCATGATAAATATTCCATTTTTTTTTCCGACGTACAAACAATTTTTATTTCTTGGTGTTGAAACTTAAAGCGCTAGGAAAATATTTTTAATCATTTTGAGAATTGTACTAAATAAAAGGTTATTTTTTCACATATTAAACAAAAAAAAATTCGAGATCGTAGTTTACGCACAATACTAAAATTTTTACAGATACATTAAAGCAAAGTTTAGTATTTATTTGCTAGACAA
The DNA here is from genome assembly GCF_040954645.1 of Diabrotica undecimpunctata. Classification (NCBI taxonomy): domain Eukaryota; kingdom Metazoa; phylum Arthropoda; class Insecta; order Coleoptera; family Chrysomelidae; genus Diabrotica; species Diabrotica undecimpunctata. Next base: position 103,889,238 of record NC_092810.1, read on the forward strand.
GGTTCTACAACACTTTAAATTATTTATTCGGCCTATTTGTCATTACAATTTTTCCAGTACATTATTTATGTTTTTTTAGATGTTTCAGAATCGACACCGCGTACAGAAGCTGAACTTCAGTACTTTTATAGCGGTCCATGTAAGTGATGAAGATTATTGTCTTTCCGAATTTGATGGCGATGAGGATGCGGACGACAATTTCCCTGAGGCCAACTCAATTTCCATATCTCCGTCATAATCCTCGACTACTAGTATCGACAGCCAGCCGACATATTCCAGTACTTCAGTACAGCACTTGAAAAGGGCGTGCCAATGTACTCTTACAAGAAAGACAGCGGAAACGAAGATTTTGATGATTCGGATCAAGATCCTGACTTTGATCCAGATGATGGATTTGGTCTCAAACACAACAAGTTGGCTAGGTTATTTCCTAAAAACATTTTTTCCGATAAAGAAGATGAGGATGAACAACTGTTAACATTACCTCAAGCAATAAATTCCTTAACGCCTGCCGATAAAGACGAGAAAGAAGAACAAGCCTCTTCTCTTTCAAATTAATCTTTTGTGTGGTCCAAGAAAAACGTCCCCAATCTCCTTTTCGAATCATTTGATTTGACTGAGTCTTCAAGCGTCAATTTTGACATCAATTCGAGTAAGAAAATCGACTTCTTCAGAGTTTTCTTTAGTGCGAGTATCTGTCCACCAATTTCCAAAGAATCGAACCCTCTACGCTACCCAGAAAAATTCGCAAATTTTTATGGACACGAAAGAACTCGACGCTTTCTTGGGAATACTTATAATCATGGGGTTCCACAGTCTTTTAACAATAAGGTCATACTGGTCCAGCAATGAAAACTTCCATATTGAACGTGTGACTAAAGTGTTTACATTAAAAATGTTCCTGAAAGTCTTGAGATTTTTGCATCGAAACATTTAAACAAAGATAGAGGCGTAAAATTTTCAAGAAAAAATTAACAAACAAAACCGGAAATAGAGATCGTACCATGTCCTCAGGCAATATTATAACAAATACATGGGTGGAGTAGATCTATCTGATCAAAAATATTTTACTACCTTTTAGACGCAGCAATAGTAAACAGCTATATTTTATATAGGGAGACTTTGGAAAAAAAAACTCAAGTGCTAAGAATATGACTGCATTACAGTTCCGCAGTAAACGAGCTGATAATTTTATTATAGCACTTTTAGTTTCAGAAAAAAGTCTGGACTTCCATCAAACTCAACTTTGAATGCTGGTTCACACTTACTTACCCACCAAAGGAACTTATATGTGCTGTGCCCTTTGTGCTTCATCTAAAAAGAACTAAACGCGCAGCAATTTGATTTGTCAAGTTAGCAACGTTTTTCTATGCAAAGACTGCTTTGCACTATACCATAGTAGATAGGAAGTTCTTAGATAATAAATTTAAAATATTCCTGTATTTAGTTTTTTTTATATTTCCAAAATAAAGTATTGTTTGTCAAAATGCACACAGCCATCCTATCCAGCCATCTACCATCCTTTCCAGCCATTCTGACAAAGAAAATTTTTTGTCTTGTTAATGATGCATAATGACTTACTTTTACTATTCAAAAGTATACATTTTTAGGAGAGGAATACAGTATGGAGAGACAAACAAATAGTAATATTAATACTACTAACAACGAGGTCTGTACTGCGTTAATTAAAATGAAAAACGGACGATCTCCAGGACCTGGCAATATAGCTGTAGAGCTACTTAAAGCAGGAGGTCCACTCCTAATAGAACGAATAACTTTACTAATAAATCAATGCTGCCAACAAATTAAAGTACCAGCTGAATGGAAAACCGCTCACCAAGTGTCCATCTTTAAAAAGGGTAATCGAAAAGATCCTAACTGCTACAGAGGATTAAGTATCTTACCTACTTTCGGGAGATTGTTTGGAAAGATAATAAATGAAAAAATGCAAGATGAAGACCAAAGTGGATTTACGCCTGGTAGATCTTGCACTGATAACTTGTTTATACTCCAACAATTAATAGAAAAAAGAATAGCGGTTGGTACCGAAGTACATCTAGCCTTCATCGACCTAGAAAATGCGTATGATACAGTTCCAAGACTTAAATTGTGACAAGCTTTACAACAACTCGACATTAGTCTATAACTTTTAGGAATAATCACAGAAGTATACAGGGATAACACTACTTACCTAAAAATCGAAAATAGACTAACAGAGCCAATAAAAGTAACTAAATGACTAAGACAAGGATGCAGTATGCCACCCTTACTGTTTAATTTGTATATTGTGGCAACCCAATTGGAAAAATCACTGCCAGAGAATGGGTATCCCCATAGGAAATGAAGTATTGTTCTTCCTGAACTTTGCAGATGACCAAGTCGTAATAAACATTTCCAAAAGTAACAAAAAAAGAATAGGGCAAACCATGGTTGGATCACTTGTTTGTTATGGCTCAGAAGTATGGACAATTAATGCAGACCTGAAGAGAAGATTGTTGGCAGTTGAAATGGATTATTTGAGAATAAGTGCAACAACAAGGCTGGAAAGGAAGACCAACAAGGCTGGAAAGGAAGACCAACGAATCTATAAGAAATAACATATAAGCTACAGAAACGGTCATTGACAGAATAGAAAGAAGAGGTTTAAAATGGTTTATTATTTGAGAAGAAGTGCTAGAACATCAAGGCTGGAAAGGAAGACCAACGAATCTATAAGAAATAACATGAATGCTACAGAAAGGTCATTGACAGAATAGAAAGAAGAGGTTTAAAATGGTTTGGACACCTATTGAGAATGCCTGATGAACGTTGGCCTCAAAAACTTCACAGATGGAAGCCCCCTGGAAGAAGAAAAAGAGGTAGGTGGTATAGTAGGTATTTGGAGGAGGAGCATGCCTTGGACCGGGATGATTGGCGGAGGAGAACGGGAATACGGCAATAGCCGTCTCCAAATTGTATTTACAAGTTGGATCCTGTAATATATAAATATAAATATATATTTTTACAAAAAAATTGTTCTGCCCTTAAAGGGTTAATAGAACTCTGTGGCGTACACTAAATGTAACTTTGCCATGTGCAACGATCGCAATTTAATGTAACCAATATCTTAGTTGGTGTAATTGTATCACAGTAAAATAGGCTTATTTTGAGAGGCATGTATATAATTATTTTTTACAATTTCAATGTTTAGTTTTTAACATATAAAACATACTATTAGATTTAAGTACTCAAATAAGACACTGCAATATTTGCATTATTTTATTGCAAATAATATATCAAACATATCAAACTAATAAGAAGGCTAACATATCAAAAGATAATTATATTAGAATGTTAAAATATAACTACGAATACGAGCAAATTTGTGTGAGAGCACGTACTTATCGAATAGTCCTCGTATTATATGAAATATGCAGAAATATTTGCATTTAACAGCAGTTTTAGTTTCTTATAACTTATTTCTCAATAAATATCTGCAGTGTTAATATTCTGATAGACTATCTACCGCTGTATACTAAATAATATTGTTAAATGCAAAAAAAATTCGATATTTTACATATTTAAAATTTCATTGATATGTTGTTTTCTTTGGTTTCATTCTAGTGTAGCAATTGTTCTCTGATAGATACACTCGACAGGTATGAATAGCCCTTATCAGTAGCATACTGAAAGCGGTCATTCATGACATAATATGGCGCTGCAAAAATAGTCTGGAAATTTGGAATATACCATTTTATGCCATGGATTTTTACCATAAAACAAGATAAATCGAACTGTTGGTATTTAAGTGTATTGCTTACGCCAAGCAATTCGTAGTTTTATTGGGTTATGATTATTAAACCAGAAACGTTATACAGTGTGTAAAAGCCAAATGGAATAAATTCATTATTTAGGTTACTGTACATATTTATAAAAAATCCCGAAACACGTCAAATTTAAATTATAACTTGACATTCTTTAACGTGAAAATGCAACCCCTACCTTCAAACCCCTTAGAATGACAGGTACAACCCCCAATTTTTAAAATAGGAAGTATAGGCTTGTGATATCGTTTGATAGGTCTTTTCATTATCCATTCAAAAATGTTGTCGCTTTTAAGTTTATTAAGATTAATTACTCAGGAGCTCATGGAAGACGATTTTGATAGGAGAACTTTTTTTTGTGAGCAAATGATGGACATGTTGGATAACAATATTATCCAATTAGAAGACGTTATGTTTTCTGATGAGTGTACTTTTTCACTTAACGATCATGCTAATCGGCAAAATTGCCGCTTCTGGGCCACGGAAAATCCTCACTCAATGAGAGAAGAATACCCTCAAAAGGTTAATGTTTGGACAGGGATTGTAGGAAACAATATCATTGGTCCCTTTTTCATTGATGGCAACTTGAATGGCAACAATTATTTGGCACTACTTCAAAATGATGTCATTCCAACGTTGGCAAATTTATATCCTAATCCAGGAAACCCCTTAAGTTCCAGCGAATACGATATGGTTTCAGCAGGATGGAGCACCACCACATTACCAACTTAATGTCCGGCAGTACCTCCATACAATATTTCCCAATCGGTGGATAGGGAGGCGAGGATCGATTGAATGGCCAGCGCGATCACCTGATCTTACATTGTTAGATTTCTTTTTATGGGGATATGTGAAGAGCCATGTGTACAAAACTAAACCTTCTGATTTAAATGACTTAAAAGAACGAATAACGCTTGCGATTAGGTCGATCACGCCTGTTATGTTAAATAATGTTTTATTTGAGATTAGGATGTTGCCAAGACGTTCGCGGTGAACATTTTGAACATTTACTTCATTAACATTCATAGTTCTTTTTCGTGTTCTACATTTTATTACGTTTTGCATTACACTTTAGTTTTTGATTGTATTGTAGCAAATTTCGGTAACCACATGATTTTAATTTATTTTATCTTAATAAATCTTAATAAACTTGAAAGCGACAACATTTTTGAATGGAGAATAAAAAGACCTTTCAAACCATATATCACAAGCCTATACTTCCTATTTTAAAAATTGGGGGTTGTACCTGTCATTCTAAGGGGTTGAAGGTAGGGGTTTCATTTTCACGTTAAAGAATGTCAAGTTATAATTTAAATTTGACGTGTTTCGGGATTTTTTATAAATATGTAACTTCCATGTTGAAGTAGCAAAAAATGGAAGAAGTGGATGTGAAATTTGAAAGCAAAAAGTGGATTTGTTGTCTTGATAAATGGGCTAAGAATGTTAAGAAACCATGAAAGATAATCCAAATCCATGTCGAAAGTTCGGTGTAGTGATTATATTAATGGAAGTATATACTATGTTTTCTGTCACCAGCTTAGTTTTTTAGAATTTTTTGAATGTTTACACAATACATGATTAGAAATTGTAGATACGAAGGTATTCGACAATATCTTTTTTTTTGTTAGGTTTGAGGGGACACTTTTCCTGAAAACAAATAAAATGAAGCACTCATACGGGAAACAACTTTAACAAGCTTATTTATCATATTTAACATTTTATATTTATTATTGAGCCTATTTTATATTTAGCATATCAATTGGGAATCAGGTTAAAGGCAAAGATTAGGGAGAGAACGGAAGTCCCATTTGACAGATTGTCACTTTTGCTTGCTGAATTTGTTGGCTTACAAGAGCACAGCTCACCTATTCACCATACCGAAAATTATATTATTCCCGTTCCACCATGTGTAATAATAACATCAACTTCCGATAATGATCACATGATGTATTATTCAGTCGACACCATCAGTATCAGTAGCATCATAGATAGTGATGAAATATACGTCATCGTCTCTACCATACTTAATATCTTAAAATAATCTAAACGACTTAGAAAGAAGCCTTACATACCCATAGAGAAAGCCGAATTACGGGGATCACATCGTAATAAATGGAAATTATTTGATTCATCGTGTCAAATATCTTTTTGGTGTAGTCCACATCAATTTAGACAGATGTTATTGAATGTTAAAATTCAGAACAAAGCAATAACCCCATTTTTTTTTGTTTTGCCAACAACATTTTTGGCGCGATATACAGGTCGCCCTGGGCGCCATTTTCCGAGTGCGATTTTCGGCAAAATATAAAAAATGCTCTTTCTTTGGTACGGTTCTAGACATTTTACACCTTTTTTATCCAAGGATAATCGTTTTTGGTGGTATTAAATGATATGCTTAGTTTGGGAATATGTTTCGAAGTCATTTTGATACAGCTTTCTGATTTTTTTAACTCCTACATTTTTTTAATGCAAATCTCATGAGTTTTGATTCTTTTACTATTAATCGGTCCCATAGTGTACTACATTCTCTTCAAGGAGAACTTCCACTTTAACAGGTTTTATAAACAATTGAAATTTTGCCATACATTAAAGAACTCTGTTATATTTCGTTTTTATGCTTTGTAGATGGTCAGTAGTTCCGTAACTTTTACAGAATCCTGCCTGTTCTTTGGTTAATAGGTCCCCAGTTTCATTTCCATTCTTTTAACTATACTGCGCGTCATCATTAAAAAGAAGTCACCTAAAATTTTTAAGTATTTTTTAATTTTTACGAACCCTACAAGACATTAATTGTCATTAAATGTTTGTGTAATGTTTGAAAATATGTTCTAAAGCAGTATGCAACCATTTCTTAAATAACAAATTTAAAAAAAAAACTACTCCAAAATAATGATTTTAATGGAAAATTTAAACAATTCTAACATTCTAAATTTTTTCGGTTTTCTTTATAAAAATTACAATAAAGTAGTGATTTTTAATATTCGGTATTACCACCTCTATTTTGAATTACAATCCTCATTCGACTTGCAATAGAATTAATCAAATTTTGGATGTTGTCTTCCCATTTTTCCATGAGCGCCAAGCGAAGCTGTTCACGATTTATTGAAGTAGGCATTCTATTTCTTACTCTTCTCAGCAAAAGGCATTATATGCTCGTCTAGAATTTCGGTAATGTATCGGTGAGCATTCAACGCTGCTCTATCAATAAATACGAGATCAGTACTGCCTTCGAATGAAATGCTTGCCAAAACATTAACGAACCTCCTCCAAAAGCAACACGTGCTTGTCTAACACAAGCAGTAAATCGTTCCTCACGTCTTCTCTACGTTTTGATGCGGCCGTTTGAGTCATTTTTCCAATCTATTATCGTCCAATGCTCGCGGGCTCTAGCAAACTCAAGTCGGCGTTGTCAATGTGATGCTGTTAATAAAAATCCTGTTGCTGGGCAGCGAGCATTTGGACCAAATTCCCTCAACCTTCTTCTCACTGCAAGAGTGCTTAATGTCCACCCGTGAGCATTTTGAAAACGGTTTTGGATTGCTCTAGCCGTAAAAAACGTCGTTCGTGAGATCCAGTCTCTACGAATCGTTGGTATGTTTTTTGGATCATACGACTGACTCCAAGCTATCTGGCAACGTATCTTTGACTCATTCCATTATCAATCAAAGTACCAATTTGAACAGATGTAGCAAATCTGTCAGCCATACTTTTAAATTTAAGAATTGCACAAATTCACTATTTGAACAATTGTACTCTGAAAGATTTTTGAGAAACAGAAGTCATATTCCCAAAAAAACAACGTACAAAGAACACGTGCACTCTCCGAAGTCGTAAAACTGATATAAATTTTGCAAACTTATTACCCTTAATTAACCTGTCCCAGCCAGTGGTGGTGCCCAAAATTTTTTCTGTATTCTGGGAGTATAGTTACAATATAATACATTGCATAAACTTAAAATTATTGAAGAATTCTTATAAAATTCCAGGAGCCTCTTTTTAATGCCATGCAGTATATTATTCGCGTAAACAACTTGGATAAATAGATGAGAAGGCTAATCGGTCGGTAATTCTCTAAATTTGCTTAGTCTCAGTCTGGTGAAATATTGGCGTTATGAAGGCAGATATTGAAAAGTAGAAAATTAATCAATAATAGTAATAATTATTCATATTTTTCCCTACATGAATGCCTGACACACGAAAGGTGATGCAAACAGTCAAATCGTACATGAACATCATTGAGAAACAATATAATAATAATAAAATGTAGAAAAATATACAAAAATGTAGGTTTAAACCAAAATTACCATGTATTTAATTTACAACCAAATCTTCCACTAGCACCACATTGGATGACTTTTTAATACAAATAAAATTCTTTAATAAGATCAGTTAACTATTGAATTAATTTTACTGAAATGTACAATTAAATGGACTAAAAATGTGTTCAACTGCATCAGTATCTTTTTATGATATTGTATAAGTGATCTTTCCGTTGAACCAATGGGAACTGGGGTACACACAATCAAATCAACAATTTTTGGGACTGAATAGAATTTAAAAAAATTCAGGACACTGAACTAAAATTACTCGGGGCACATATTGACAAACTTAAAAATCATTTTACCCCAAAACTTATCTTCTGAATAAAAAAGTGGCAAAAATATCTTGAACCAGAGACATTTTTCATATTTTGCCGAAAAACAGAATTCGAAAATGTGGTGGAGGTGCCATCGTAGAAAATGTGATAGAGGCAAAATAAAAATAATGGGTTATTTATTTTGTCCTCAATGTTAACATATGATACGTTCAATAACAACTGAAACTTAAAACGTTATAAACGTAACATGTTTGTTATTTTTCTTTAAATAATTATTATTTCAATTTCTTCTGATTCTATTCATTTATTAACTCGTCTCATTTATTTTACTATTTTTATTCTAAAAATAGTTGGCGCTCAACCCTTCGATCAACTTTTTATTTACTAATTATTTTGTCATCTAAATTCCAATTTCTATTTGCACTTATTTCTTTTTCTTTTTTTTTTTGTTCTATGGCTTCCACGCCATGGTGATAAGCCAGATCAATTTGGTGTGACCCCGAAGCCTGGCTCTAAACCAACTCGAAACCACTTGTGCCAAATAATTTTGTAAAAAAAATCCATTAATAATTAATAGTTAGTAAATAAAATAAAAAAATCCAGTAAATAATTGTTAGTAAACACTACAAAAAGTATTGAGCATTGTCGATTATAAATTTAATTTATTAATTGATAGGAATTTTATCAAAATGCTGATTGATTCTTCAGTAATTTTATTTAAAATGGAATACAGTCCCCTCTCTCTATAACGATATGCAAGGGACCGAGAATTTTCATCGTTATAAGGAGAGCTCGTTATACGGAAAGAGACAAAATTCGGTACTGTAATATTAATACTACTGTACTAAATAACCTATTTTAATTAAAAAAAAAGTATCAAAACGAATATAAATGAATTAACATTGTATTCCACATAGATTTATTAACGAATAATATAAGCAATACAGTATAAAAAATGACTGTACAATTAAAACATGTGTACTGTACAATAAAAAAATAATATGCCACTGTAAAATATATTTAGCCTACATTACCAAAAAAATCTATCACCTTAGTCTGTCATCTTTTCCCTTTCCACAGAACTGATCATCATCAGTCAATCCTTGATTTTCCAGCCATCCTGCCTGTCTGAAAGAATGTTTTATTGTATTGCTCGTCACCTCGTCCCAGGATTTACTAATCATTAGAATGGCGTCAAGAATGTTTAGTTTAAGATCGCCATTATTCTCAACCAATTCCATTAAAAGTCTTCTCCTGTAATGGCTTTTCAAACTGTTGATGACACTTTGGTCCATGGGCTTAAGCACACTCGTTGTGTTTGCTGGTAGAAAACAGAGTTCGATGTTTTGAAGGTCGCGCAATACAGGATGAGCAGGACAATTGTCTACAAGCAAAAGAATTTTTTCCCCTTTAAGCTCAATATCCCACTTTCTTATCGCTTCTTCAATAATTTCCGAGGTCATACACGCACTCTTGTTTGCTTTATAGGTCACCGGTAGATTTTTTATGTTTTTAAAGCAACGCGGGTTTTTCGACTTCCCTATCACTAACAATTTTCGCTTCACCGAACCTGTCATGCTAGCGGCCACTAAAACTGTAATGCGTTCCTTAGAGAGCTTTCCACCAACGCACTTTTCCAATTTAAATTTTAAAGTTCTGTTTGGTGTAGTTTTAAAAAACAATCCAGTCACATCCACATTGAAAATGTCGTCTGACGCATATCGTGCCTTCAGTCCAGGCCACACGTTTTCTAGCCAATCATCCGTTACGTTTTTGTTAACATCGCGAGCCTCTCCGCTGATTTGCCATAGTTGATCTTGTGCCGCAGCTTCCACTTGCTCAGCCAACCCTCAGATGCTTTGAAATTCTCAATTCCAAGTTCAGTTGCAAAAAACTCAGCTTTTGTCCTGACCACAGGCCCAGAAAGTGGAATATGGTTCATACGCTGCTGCTGGAACCACTGAAGCATAGCGCGATCTAAATCTTCGTGCTGAGGTTTCCGCAACTTCTTCCTGCTACCGCCCTCCATCTTCGCTTTACGCCACTATTTTCTGTCCTTCCATATCATAGCCACAGTTGAATGAGACAGCCAGAAAGTTATCGATAACTTTTCCTCCACCGAGAGCACTTTACGCTTTTTCGAAAACATGTTGATTGTTGACACACTAAGACACAACTCGAACTGGAAATGAAAAGTCGTCAATAGATGACAACATCTGTGTGATAACAGTTAGGTACGCCGCCCGAACAATAAACGTGGGTCACTTAATTCTCTGATAAGAAAGAGTTGAATGCGTGGCCGCATTCCTTACGCGCAAAGCAAAACAACCGCTGGACAATGACCTTGTCACTCGCGACTCAGGTAGTCTGAACTTTAAACACAATAACACATTTGTCATCAACTATTGAACGCTAAAAAGTTATCGCTATAAAGAGAGAACGATATCGGTATAGAGAAAGAATTAATACATTGTTCTTATGACGAACCAACCAACGTTTACTATTTTCATCGTTATAGAGGAATTATCGTTATATAGGGAATCGTTATAGAGGGAGACTACTGTATATAGTAATTCATCATCATCATCACGTAGCGCTACAACCCTGGGTGGGTCTTGGCTGCCTGTACAACTTTTTTCCAATTTGTTCGGTTTTCCATCAACCTAGGGTCAAATGGAATGTTCATTTTCCAGAGATCTGCTTGGATGTTATCTCTCCATCGCATTCTGGGACGTCCGAGTGGTCTTTTGCCTGTGGGAATCTCTTTCCATACCAGTTTTACAAGTCTATCGTTATGCAGTCTGTGCACGTGGCCTGCCCACCTTAGTCGCTGTGATTTAATTTGTGATTTAATTTAATTTAATATCGGCGTCATTGTAGAGTGCTTTTAATTCGATATTGGTTCTGATCTTATACTGGTTTGTGGTGATGTCATGGCGAGGTACGAAAATTTTTCGTTCAAAGCGTCTGAGTTTTTCTTCGTTTGCTTTGGTCATGGTCCACGTTTCGCATCCGTATGTTATTACAGGTCTGACGATGGATTTATAATAATAATAATAATAATAATAATAAATGTCTTTATTAACAACAGATTAAATTTTCCTTACAATGAAATATAATATCAGTAGGGCGAGATTCAGTTTGTGTACCACTGTGCAACAGCAGCACACAACTGCTCTTCCACCTAACCCCCCGAAAATAGGATAGATAGACTATATCTAAATAATGAAATTGTATTTACAATAAAACATAAAAATATTAAGTACATATTAAATTTATAAATTATAAACTATTTATCTTTTTTTAATTCTTAAATTTTTAAATTACTGTTCAGCTAACAACTGCTCATAAATTAATCTCTTGAACTTGACTCTAGACAGATTTTTAATATTGTAGGACAAACTGTTAATATTGCAAGCAATTGAATATGAAAATGAACGTTTAAAAAAGGATGTTGTATGTTTAGGTAAAGTGAGGGTATTCTTGTGTCTAAGATTAAGATTATGAACGTCCGTCCTATAAGTTATTCGATTGTACTCGATATAGATTTTGATCTTTGAACTTCTTTGAGATTTTTTGATTTTATGAGCTTATCCAGTGCGAATAGACAGCGGTTTGCAGATTGGAATCTGTCTTTTATTTCTTCAGTAACATCGTTGTCAGCTGTGATTACGGCCCCCAGATACTTAAAATGTTAATATATAGTAATTGGTGAATTATAATTCATATAAATGAATTTTGTGTATAGGTCAAAACCCGGAATGATCCTTATGGGGCATTCAAAAAATATATGATTTAGCTTCTCTATTAGGCCACATTCACAGTAAGGGTTGTCCGCCAAATTCAGTTTGAAAAGATGTTGATTTGTTAAACAATCAGCGCATTCTTATAATAGTTGTAATGTGTCTCATCTCCTAACTGTATATAAAAGTTTTGAAACCATGTTATTAGGTAAAATATTTTATACCTGTAATATTGATATGATTTTTTTACTAATTAAAGTTTTCCAAGTGTTTTCGAATTTGTTTTTAATTTTATTCTTAATTATGGGTAACACGTTTTGGGAATCTAATTTCATATTCAAAGGAACATTAAGATCTCTCCCTATTTTGGCCAGTGTGTCAGCTTGTAGGTTGCCCGGTATCCATGAGTCATGAGATACATATTTCAAACCCGTTTCTATTTTGCAGATGAAATAATATTTTTTGTTTTAAGGCACTAATAATCTATCAAAGCAGAGATATTGCTATTATTAATTTTAGAAATTGCACTAAGAGAATCGGAGACGACAACTTTATTGATCTGTCTATTAATGAACAAATTAACTGCTTGATATATAGCCATGTTTTCTGTTTTGCATATGTACTGTTCTATATCCATGCTTTATTATTTCGGAATTTAATGTTTTTACTGCATTGACTAATGTATCAAAATCCATCTCATAATATGGGAAATTATTACTTTTTTACATTTTGTTAAAACATGGAAAAAAGTATTCCAGTATTGAAACTAATTAAGGTATATTATCTTCAGTATAAAAATTAGGTTTGATTAAAAGTGTTTATTCCGTAAGTTAACAAGGGATAAAATCAGAATGGTTTTTAATATAAACGATCTTACTTAAAAATTTAGTAAACTCCTATGTTTTAAATCATATTGCGCCGATTCTGATTCTAGCAGAGCCAAGTGAGGGGTAGATTTCATACAACCTAAAGAAATTCTTAAGCCTTCGAAAATACTGTGTTAGTTTATTAATACATTTATGAGATATAGGTCTGAATAAAAACGAACCATAGTCTAAGTAAGATCTTATTAAATCATTAAAGACTATTAAAAGAGTCCTAGGGTCTGCACTACTCTGCAAATTGCACGTAAAATATTAACATTTTTCTTTGTTTTAACTAAAATATGATCAACATGTTTATCCCACTTGTGATGATTTTGAAAAATTATGCCTAAAAATTTAACTTGATCTATTAATGGTATAATTGTGTTACTAATTTTGATTTCTGGGGTAATAATTTTGGGTTTTCCCTTCGAAAACCATACAGCTTCACAGCTGTATGGTTCTACAGCTTGTCTATAGAGAGAGATAGGTCATGTTCTAACAATCATTGTTGTACATTGTACAATGCCATATTAATTTTATTAACCATTTGTTGGATAACGGATCCTTTAACATTTAAAACCAAATCGTCAGCATACCCATTAATGTTTACATCTTTAGGAAGAATGGAAAATAGACCTAATATGTATATATTGAATAAAATTGTGCTTAAATGTGAATCCTGGGGTAAATCTTTGGTTGCTACAGACGGGCTCAAGAGTCACCGTTATTGGATCTAGTATATAAAAAACTGTTTTGCCAAAATTTTAAAAATAATATTAATTATAGGACAAGGGACATTTAAATTTTGTAATTTATTGTGAAGTTTATATACATATATTCACATTATCATTATGCTGATTTAATATCAATAAAGACGGCAAGGACTGAATGGGAAGATTCAAAGGCTTCTGAAATGAAGGTATGAAGGAGGGCTAAGTTGTTGTCAGTTCCTCTGCCTCTTCTAAAACCCGCCTGAGTATTTTTGAAAACGAGATTATGTTCTAAAAACGAATCTAATCTATTTTTATAATGCTTTCTAAAGCTTTTAGTATGCAAGAGGATAAAACAATTGGTCTAAAACTATTCAGAAGTGGGTACTTTAAGGGTTTTAGGATGTTAAGAACATTAAATTTTTTCCAATCGCTTGGTAAGAGTTCTCATTTAAGACATTTGTATATTAATATTAGGAGGATTTGTTTGGCTTTTAGAGGGAGATGTTTTATTATTGAGCAAGAAATATCAATTCCCGGGGCAGAATTTCTTTTATTGAACAATTTCATTTGCACTTAATATTCTAATTATTGTATTTGACTCCAGCCTGTTCTATGTCACAGACATAGAACGTATAAATTTCTATGCTCCCTGTTCAGTCTATAAAGTGTATCTGTCAGTTGACAACCTTGACGTTTCTCATGTCAGTCTTCACTTCTAAATCCTCTAAAATCTAAAAGCAATATTTTTTTTCATATTTAATCTATTTAAGCAGATGTCTGTGCAGAGGTTTTTTTGGACTAATTCAATTTTTGTTAACCTATTTGCGTGAGGACTTCCCGAACGACACGGTCGACCATTGGGAATATACTGTAGTAGGTAACCGCTGCTATGGGAACCCAACATACCAATACGAACAACTTAAACTAGCAACAACTACATTGTGCACTCCTATCCAAATACTTGAAGACAAGATCAGAAGTCATAAGTATCATTTAAAAATCCTTTTTGTAAAGCTGTAGGCAAGATTAGCTTTGATTTTAATTTAATATTAAAATTTCAATTTTATAATTTTTTATGTATAAATAGTTAATATATTGGTTTATTTGTCCTAGCATAACTCATTTTTCAGATTTACTTTTAAGATAAGACGTTCTCACAACGGAGAGACTGAGCTAGACAAGGCCAAACAATTGGCTCCCAACGAAAGTTTAAAGAGATTGGCTCCCAAAGAGAGTTTCATTATTCTACATTGGCTCCCAACTTTCGAAGGTAGTTATATTGATACTCATTGGCACCCACCGTTTCTAATAGGTCGCTCGATGGTGACACATTGGCATCCAACGCCTAAAACCTTGACCTTGATGGTTACAAACTACAAATTCAAGATTTTTTCTTGGCCTGCCTGAATTGATATGGACTACACCTTTTCCATAAATGTTGCATTACCTTTTTGGTTGTACGAGTACACATGTAATTTTTTAGGATATAATGCAGTTTTGTGTAAACTGTTACAAACTTTACCCTCAGAATAAAATATAAATAATGAAACGGTTTTTTATTGTTTTATGTAAAGCTACCTGAATATTTCTTATCCGTTTTATGAATGCGAGTAACGATATGGTAAATTCTAGACAATCGAAATTGATTTCTGCAACTCCGACTCTGTTTAACGATTCCTTTACGATCAACTTCCCTCTATTCTGAAGGATCGGTAAAGATGAATTTAACTATATCCAGATTTTCAAGAGATATTTTTTATCTCCCATCTATTTTGAATAAAATATAGAGTAACATACACCTGGTGGTGGTTTTCGGTGTAGGGACAAGGAAAAAGTGTGTAATTCTAAATAAAAAATACTTCTTTGTTTATTGACAATCGAAAAGGGCGCTCTAAAAAGTGAGCCGTACACTTTTTGCGTTTCAAAAAGAATACATAATATAAATTGTATATGAGGGTTTTTGTAACATACAATCTTTTGAAAAAACGGGTGTCTTGCGTTTTCTTAGCTACGAAGGATAAAAAATTCTTTTTCCGCCCAAATATAAATGAAGAATTTCGTTAAAAATTAAAATAGAAGGAAAAAATATCAAATCCAAAAATTCTAAAGTGTTTTAATGGAACTTAAATTTTCTTATAAACTTCATTCAGAGACTTAGAGTCGTCAGAGTAATTTAAATTGAAAGAATTTTGTTATAAACGCATAAACCAAAATTTAGAGAAACTGAGAGTATCATTTTTTTAATTGGTTGTTTTTCAGAAATTGCACGGAGTGGATAACTCCACTTCTAAGTTCACCTTTCGCGGTTTGTACGATAGCTACGAAAGCAATACCATCTTTACCGAAAATTAAAGTATTAATTCGGCCCATTTGCCATTGTAAGGGAGGCTTGGTCTCATTACATATTAGTACGACTGTACCTATATATCTAGTGTCAGAAAATGTCCAGGTGTTAACACTGAAAAATCATTTGAGATCATTACTGACAGGACATAAAGGAGAGAGGAGAGCCTCTATTTGTATGAGTAATGTATTAAATTCTTCATAGGTTAAAATCTGTTCGCCTACGACTCTGGACTTTTGAATAATTCTAGAGTACTAGCTTCATCTAGGCTTTTAATGTTATATCTTCGTTCGTTTAACTTTTCTTTCTTCGTCGTTTATGTCTATATGTGTTTCTCTCTCTTGTCTTCGGATTAGGAATTGTATTTTTCAACGTAAAAATTTATATCAATGTTAATTAATCGATTTAAATTTTGCAAAGGGGGTTTAAAAGTATGTTTGCTCTTCTGTGGGTAAAAATCAGCGATTTATACAACGAAGAATTTTCCACGCCGCAAAGTTTTGAAACTTTTTGATTTTTTCAAACAGAGCTAGGTTGCAAAATTATTATGCAAAATATAAAAAGGGTATTCCAATTTTCTTTAAACTGTTATTTTGGAGATATAAACGGGTATTCAATTTTGCTTTAAACTAATGTTTTGAAGATATCTTCAAGTTTTAAATACTAAATTTTCGCAACAGATTTTCTGAGTTCCCAGAAGCCAATTTCCAAAACTTTATTTTTGGAACTTTTATATCGTGAATTTCCATTTCTACGCGCTAGAAAACTTTTTTTTACAATTTGCACAAGCAACTCTTCACAATTAAATTGGAAATTTAATTGTGAACAATTTTACTTTGTTGCATTTTTGTCGTATACGAAGGCGGTCCAATAAGTACTTAGCCTCACCGCCCGATGGCACCACTAACGCAAACGAAAAAATCTACTATTGTGTAATACATTCTCGTAGACGGCTAATGTCAAAATTACAGCCGAACTGGACTCATAGTTGTGTTTTAACAGCGTGTTTTAATTCGAGCCACGCCTAGGTGCCCCAAAAATGGCTACCGCGGAGAATAAACGTGGCAAAACTCCATAATCTCGTATTGGTAGACCGCCTACTGTCTGCGAAATAGCTGAGAAAATAGGTCTCAAAAAACCGCGTGGGTCATATCTTGCATGACATTTTGAGAAGGAGAAAGCTGGCGGCACGGATACTGCGTTTGCTTAATCTGGACAAAAAACGTAACTGTGAAACCACTTCAGAGTAGTGTTTAAGCGTAATCCGAAGCAGTTTATACGTCGTTTCGTAACCGTCGACGAAACATGGATCCACTGGTACACGGCAAACTTGTTCCGAAAGGCGAAGACTGTCCTATCGGCCGGAAAGGTGATGGCCATCCTTTTTTGGGATTCACAAGGTGTGGCGAAATGTGTGACATTTGGCGAAGAAAAAAGTGTTCTTCACCAAATTGGTCGAATTGGGTTAGTAACTGCTGCCTCATGAACCGTATTCTCCAGATTTGACCCCGTGCGACTTCTTGTTTCCAAACTTGAATGATGAGGAAGTCACCGCCGCCACAGAAGCCTATTTTGCAGACCTCGAGAAAACTCATTTTTCAGACGGGTTAAAGAAGTTGGAGCATCGCTGGGTAAAGTGTATTGAGTTAAAAGAAGACTATTCTGAGAAATAAATCACCAAGTTTCCAAAATGTTCGTTTTTCTTTTGCAGGCTAAGTACTTATCCGACTGCTCTAGTATATTATACTTTCCGAATTTTCCAACTACAGCATATTCAAATTCTAGTTATAAACAACCTTATATTTCTACAAAAATCTAAGTTCGGGCTCCTCACATCCAACTTAGTTAATATCGAAAATTCACAACATAAAAAATTAAAATATTTACTAAAACGCTCTTAGTATAACTATGTAGCTAAGAAATCAATGATTTTTACAGAAGGAAATGTTAAGCAAAAGTAATAAAAATTATAATTTATGTAGCAATTATTGTAATAAAATGTAGTTGTTATTTTTAGGTCAAACTTGTTATTTGAATCTTGGATTCTTGTCGCAAGAAAGAGCATTACCCTATTAAAATTCGACATTTAAGATTTGGCATAAAGCAATAGTAATTTCGATTCCTAATATAAAAACAAAAAAACCAAGAGTTTCGTAGCGTGGGAGATTTTAATTATATTGTAAATACATACTAAGCTCAAGTCGTTTTCATGTTACTTCTGATATTTTTTATTAATCACCAAAACAATAAAATACTTTGTTTAATTGGAATTAATAAACTGGGTAATATGCTTAAACAAAATACCACATTTTTGAATGTTTTAAAATCCACAAGAATATACTAGCCACTGTTTTTACCATACTTTAACGATATTGATAAATACCGGTGAAGATATTACAAAATTAATAAAAGGTCCCCACAGCTGGACGTCTTCTTAAGTAACAGGATACATAGAAAATTCTTTGCAAAATCAAATAAACGTACCAAATGTCCTCGTTGTAAAAAGGCTTTCTTCTTTTCTTCACATTTTGTCTTCACTTCTTCTCATGGGGTTTTCTTTTTTGATATATTAGTGTTCATTGCTTTTATCTCATCTAGTGCTTCTTTCGCTGCGTTAACTATGTTATTTCTGACTTTTTCGCAGCATTCCTCAATGTTATCGTTTTCTAATATTTTATCTCATAAATCTTCTCTTCTTCTTTAGTTGTCGTTTCTAATGGAGGTTGGCAATAACTTCTGCAAATTCATCTTTATTCTGTGCTTTTCTGGGAACAAAAGACCTATCCTGTACCTCAAGAGGTCTAGACCTATCCAATCTTTGATGTTACACAGCCACGTTACTTGTTTTCTGCCAGGATTACGCTTTCCTTCTATTTTTTCTTTCATTATTAGTTAAAGGAAGTTATATCTTCTCTGATATCCTTTTTCTGTGGAAGTATTCCGTATTTACTCCTTCGACACTGATTTGTGTTTGTGTTCATGTCGCTCTCTTGGTTAAGCTGTATTTCATGGTGATTCTTATTTTACATAATACTCGACCATGGTGGCTACCTGCATCTGCTGAGTTGAGACATCTCGAGTCTATGTATATCAAAGTTTGTTATAACATAATCTATCATGAACCACGGGTGTTATTGAATGTACATTTGTGTTGATCTTTGTGGTAAAAAAAATGTTATTTATTCTGTTGCTGCTAGGACCCATAGAGACACTACATCTCAAGGTCAGCAACCCCAATTGGGAGTCTTGCGTTACCATAAAGTAAATCTGTTTATAACTTCAACATCATATGAATTTATCAGCAAAGATGTAATAATTAACAAATTTTATATCATTTAAAGGGCTTTTACCCACATATTTAGTGACTTCATTCATTTTTTAGAAATATATATACCTTTTATAAAGGATTTTTTAAGTAAAATTTTTATAGCATAACTGTTCAAACACTACAAATATATACATTAATTCAACATAATAATTGTTTCAATAAATAACCACCCAGAATTTCATAGTAGGTAAATGAAATTTTTCTTCAGAAATTATAAAAAAATTGTAACTTACCTTTCCTTGCATTATCAGTCTAATGGTAATCTGTAAATTTGAATCATCGTTCAAACGATTCTGCTCAAGGCGCCCGTCCATATTTGTGATTTGAATTTTCTTGGGGACAAGAAAGTGAAGGGACTTTTGGGTCAGATCTGAAACAAAAAAAACCAATGTTAAAATATTATTTTCATTTTTTCAGGTCTATATTTAAAGCAGCCTTCATTTTAACGATTTGGTTGCATAAAATGACTGCTTAAGGTTAGAGATAAAAATAAAAAAAGCATTAAAAAGTGCCATAACGTTAACTTTATTTTACTTTTTATAATGCAGTTGATTAGTGTAATTCTCCCACTCACTGGTTGAAAATAAAATATCGGGTCACCTTTGCAAGCAAACGAAGTGTTAATAATTCAAACATATTTATTGACAATAATTTTAAATGACATAGCATTCAGCCAGTCACATTATCATCATGATTAAGTTAAATAAAGTTTTCGATATTATTAAAGTATTGAAAATATGTTTATTCATACCAATCCAACCCTACTACGTATAATGTATAGTGTAGACTACAACTATTAACAAACGGTGCAAAGCTGGGACAATCGCTTCTTATCTAGGAACTCAACTAGACGTTTCTTATTCAACACACTACACCGAACCACAATAAGGAGGTCAGTCAGAGCACATATAGCACAGGTAGCGATATTAATCCAATTAATTCAAGATATGGATAAGTAGGGTGTTGAGATTAGGAATAAAGAGAAGAATCAAATTTACTTTTGATCTTTATGCCTAAACACCCCCCACCCCCGGTTAATTCTCCAGAAATATATCCACATTTAATAGCTTAACTCCCCTTATAACTTTAACTACATAACATCATACTAACGCTGTCATCATATTCAATTTTATAACCAATATTCTTAGTTTATTATATGATTCGTTTAAGGTTCAACCATACACAAAAGCAGCCTATTCTCATTTTGAATAGTTAGTAGTACAGTACTTAACAATCTTTTCATACACAAAACCAATAAAGATATTTTCCGGATACCAAATGTTGTCGTTTAACATATTTATAACTTTTAACTTATTAACCAATAATTCTTTCAGTCAATTCTTACAACTAGTGTTGCCCAAAATCGGTCTTGGTCTTGTTTTTGCAAGACCAAGACCAAGACTGCCTAATTTTAGCAAGACCAAGACCAAGACTGACCGTGCAAGATTTAAGCAAGAACAAGACTAAACCTGCGAGACTCTTGCGTCTTGCAGTTAGGACTGAGTGTGGTTTTAGCGAGTACAGTAGTTCGGGTATATGCTTAAAGACTCTATGAGATGCAAAAAAATATGTAATTAAAATTTGAAAAACTGGACTTATGCGCATTACAAACAATACCATAAACATACATACCCAATCAAAATATTCATTAAAAAAACACATTTGACACGTGCTCAGAGGTCATAATTACAATGTAAAAATAAAATACTTTGTACATTCTTTTCCAGCAGACGATTTCCTCGCTCTGAAATTAATTGTCCATATTTTGAGAATAGCCGCCCTCTAATCATAAAAATAATCTTCTTGCATTGCGACGCCGACAGTAATATCGTATCGATATTTTTTAAAATGTGTCACCCTAGCTAATAATAAATAAAATTATTGTTACAGACACCCACTTAATAATTCAATTTTTTTCCCATTATAATTTAGTCAGGAGGAATCTAAATAAACAAATCTTATCGGCCTAAGACTATAAATTGTTGCTGCTGAGTGTGCGATGAGATCATTCGGTTAAACAAAATTTGCTGAAAGAGCGTGGCTAATATTCAAAAGTAACGAGACAAATTAATAACAGATAATGTCACCTACCGTGTAAACAAAATACCGAAGTATTTAGAATAACGAAGTAACGATATATAATTCTCGGTTTGTTATTAGATACTTATAAAATAGGGTATTGGATAGTAACGAACATATAGTAACTAGTAGTATAGTCGTTACTTTTTCGACATCACTTAACTTCATTCGCAATTGAGCTTTCTTTAAGTCTAATGTAATAATTGTTTTTCATCTAATCCTTGTTGTTCCCGGAGTGACAAGTTTATAATTTAACATGAGGGACAAAGATTCAAATAGTTCTAGTTGGAGTAGTGAGCGTTGGAGTTATAGATCTAAAAGACCTAAAAGCAAATTTGATGAGTTTTTCGAAATAATTCATGCATCGTAAATTGCTTTGTGTAAATTGTGCCTACATAGAGAGGTTGAAATGAAAATGAACAACAGAAACACGTCAGGTTTAAGGAAGCATTTAATATCTCTCCACAAAAAGGAATTACAAATATTTCTTCCTGAAAAACCAAAATTCGGTGGAGATATCACAAGCTTTTTAATAACCGCTGGAAAAAGTGGAAATGTAAAAAAATATACTTATTACCTTTACATATATTATGTACCTACTACTTTATTTTGATAAATTAATATATTTATTAAATAGGTATCTCCTTAATTTAAAATAACTTCTTTTGATTATCATTGCTTTTTTACCAATTCTTAATTCTTTCAAGTTAGTTTTTTATATAAAAGTGGAGTTAAGATTGGTCAAGTTAACATTTATCTTGCTTTAATAAGTGGATTATAGTTTGTTATCTTATCACCTAAAAAATCTGTGCTCTTGATACGTGTATGTGGATTTTTTGCCCATCACGTCCATCAATCCCTTTCAAGCCAGATAATGTTCTTTAAAATACAGGCATGGTTATATCATTAATTTGTTTTTTTTTTGTGTTTTAACCATGTTTTAGCACATGTAAGCTTAGTAAATGCAAACGTTTATTTTAAACAGATTGACTTCCGTGGGGCATGGTAGATAGCTGAGTTAGTTAGAGCATTAGGGCATAGGCTTAGATCGTGGCTTCAAACCCCACTCGGTGTCAGTTGTTTAGACATTTATTAATTTGGTTAGTCTTTTTTATGGCTATGTTAATTCAAGCGTAAAATGTACTTACTCTGTTACGTTGTTCTAAGATCTAAAGTAACGTTTAATAAATAGCAATAGGCTAATGGGTAACTGCAAGACTTGCAAGACTCTTGCTGCAAGACCAAGATAAAGACCAAGACCGGGAATGCAATACCAAGACCAAGACCAGGTGTATTGGCGCAAGACCAAGACCAAGACTGTCTAAGTCTCGTCTTGTTCTTGCATTTGGGCAACACTACTTACAACTGTAACCCACCACATAGTGGTATTTATAAACATACTCTGACCTTTCAACAGGTTTAATTAAAATTTGTCTCACAATCTTCTGTGTTCGGCGGTTGGAGCTCTGGAGATCTGTTTTTTTTTTTCAATTAATTCTTGACTTACTTTACTAATATTTATTTACAAATTGTTCTTTAACTTCATCGTCTTCTTTTTCAGACTTCAATTTTGTTGGTTTTTTCATAATGCAATTAGCCTTACATAAACCAGTTAATACCCGGCATTAAACAAAAACAACGAGAATGTTAAAAACGAAAATTGAGAACTGATGATCAACTTCTGCACGAATAACGAACTAACAACAACACATTTTTTGACCACAAAGACCAACAAAAATATACATTTAATAACACCCGTGGACAAAGATCTATGATAGATTATGTTATAACCAAGAGAGATATACATCCATCGAAAATAATCGACGTAAGATGCCTTAACTTAGCAGATGTAGGTAGCGACCATAGCGTAGTATTATGTAAAATAAGAATCATTCTGAAATACTTCCCACCCAACAGAGCGGCGTCAACACAAACAAAAATCAAAGTCGAAGGACTAAATACGGAACCCACGGAATACTTATACAGGAAAAGAATATCAGAAAAAATCGCTGGGAATGAAATATTAGAAAACGATAACATGCTGAAAGCTGGAAAAAACTCAAAAATAACATAATTAACGCAGCAACAGAATCACTTGGAGAGAGGAAAGTAACGAACACTAACATATCAAAAACGAAAACACCATGGTTTAGAGAGGAAGTGAAGACAAAATGTAAAGAAACGAAGAAAGCCTTTTTACAATACAGAACACAACAGGCATACAACCACTATAAACGAATCAGAAATGAAACGAATACTTTAGTTAGACAAATAAAAAAGGAACACTGACTGAGTTTCTCAAAAGAGTTGGAACACAAAAAGAAATATGGAGAATGATCAGAGGACAAAGAAAAGAGATGAACGAACTAATAAAAACGAAACATATTTCGATCCCTATTTGTTAAAGGTGACGATAATGAACCACTAACACCAGAGGTGACGACAAACGAAGAAATAAACATTGAGGAGGAAGAGGTAAAGGAATCATTAAGGAAATTAAAAAATAGAAAATATCCAGGAGAGGACAGAATACCGAACGAACTCCTAAAGTACGGAGGACCAGATCTGACCAAACAACTATTAAGACTAATCCAAAAATTAATAAAACAAAACAAAATTCCTCAAGAATGGACGTCAAGCATCCTAATACCTCTCTTCAAAAAGGGAGACAAATCGAACCCGAAAAATTACAGAGGAATTAATTTATTAAACACAACACTAAAATTAACAACCAAAGTGATAAATAAATTGAATGAAATTATAACACTAGCAGAAGAACAACAAGGTTTCAGGTCGGGAAGATCATGCACCGACGCTATATTTATAATGAGGCAAGTGCACGAGAAATCATTAGAATACAACAAACCGGCATGTCTATGTTTCGTGGACCTTAAGAAGGCATTGGACCGGGTCAAATTAAAGGACATTATTCACTTATTGTACGCAAGAGATACCTCTAGGAATAATCAAAACGATTGAAAATATCTACCAAAACAACACAATTAAAGTAAAAGTAGAAGAAGAACTAACCGACCCTATTGAAGTTGGCAATGGGATAAGACAGGGAGACTCCCTGAGTACTCTATTGTTCAACCTGATTATGGATGAAATAATAAAAAAAGTAAGAAGTAAAAAAGGATACCAAATGGGAGAAAAAGAACTTAAAATAATCTGCTATGCAGACGACGCAATTTTACTCTCTCAAAGGGAAGTTGATTTACAACATATGCTGCACCAATTAGTGCAAAAAAATTTTTTTGCAAATATCTCCGTAAACTATTTATCAATTTTAATTTAAAAAACGGGAAAATAAAGATATTCTTGATATAAAAAAATGATATAAATATTGTTTAAAAAAAAAACGCAATGCAGAGAATAGGCAAAAGCAAAGAAATAATCTTCACCGTAAAGAAACGGAAGCTTGAGTACTTCGGACATGTCATGAGGCATACTAAGTACCGGCTGCTACAGTTAATAGTCCAAGGAAGAATCGACAGTAGGAGGGGACCGGGAAGAAGACGACACTCATGGATGCATAACCTGCGACAATGGTTCGGACTAACATCGACCGAACTGTTCAGAGGTGCCGTAAACAAAGTCAAAATAGCCTTGTTAATAGCCAACGTCCGAAACGGATAGGACAAAGGAAGAAGAAGTAACCCCCACCTACATCTTAAAAGCTTCAGATATATGCGAAAAATTTTGCCGTGAAATCCATGATTTTTGCATAACCAGACTGGGCTATAGGTACATGTATTGATGCTAGCCTACTTTAGATTCAAACATTTTTAAAGTATATTCACACACAAAATAGTTTCATCACAAGGTTTGGATATTATTTTCAGCGTATACCACCACAAAAATTTTAAAATTGCTTAACATATTCATTTTACACAGTGTTGGTTGGTGTTACATGAAGACACATCAGCCCATCAACTCCAATTGGGAGTCTTACATTGCCATGCAGGGTATCTGTCAAATACTTTAACATCACAACATATTTTCAACAATAATGTAACACACAACAAACTTTGTAACTTTTTAATGGATTTTACCCAGATATTTAGTGACTTGACTCATGTATAACTGGCAAGTATTTAACCACATTGTTTTTCAACATTAGTCAAAATTTAACCTTTATGTTTGCTTTCATTAAAGTGGTAATAAAAAGAGGTTTAAACTCTAAAATCTAAAAAGATTTAAACCTCTTTTTGTGATACATGGTATACAGCCAGCTGCAGGAATATATTTTCCTTGTGGAAAGTGGCAATACTTATTCCAGCTAATAATACACTGATGATGGACTTTTTTGTCCGAAAACGTTGCGATGTAGCCCGAAAGGGTCTTTTTAATTATATACCTTTTGTAAAAGATTTTTAAATAAAATTAGAAAACAATAAAATACTGGAAGAATGGAGGGCTACCCATATAATTCTCTTATTCAAAAAAGAGGATAAACACAGCCAGAAAACTAGAGGTATCAACTTGTTAAATACCACCCAGAAAATTACAGTTAGAATTATACAAGAACGACTAAATCAGAATAAGCTTCCAGGTTCCTCTTAAAATGTGTTTTTTTTTAATACATTTCATTTATAATACAGAAGATATTTCAAAATCAAACTTTTTACAGGTAAAAGTACATACATTAATGCCTGTCTCTAAAAATGCCTGCTTAAATTGTTCAACTTATTGGTGAGTGTCATCATTTCTTGGAAACGAATCATTCCAAAGCAAAAAAAAAACAAAATGGTTTCATATCCAGTATCGAATTGGCCATGGTCGGTACCGCAACAAGAAATTTTCAAAAAAAAAACTTGTGTCTAACTTTTTTAAATAACAATGAATATTTTTGGTTGTAGTATCGATCATAGAGATACATCTAAAGAGTAAAATGTCGTTTGATTCATGTTGTTAAGTTTAATAGTTTCGAAATACGAGTGACACTTAGTTGAAAAAAAGTGGTTTTGAGAAAAGCCCATTAAAGTAAACAGCTGCCGTTATCCGGTCCGCTTGAGCGAATTTCTAAGAGTATTTTCTAGAAATTTTTGAAAAAAAAGAAAATTTCGATTTCTTCGGAACCTGACCTTAAGAGATGAACAGCAAGGTTTTCGTACTGAACCACTAGCACCACTATGAAGGATGTAGCGTTTTATATTTAATATCTATATAATAGTATAAATTCTGTTTTAAGTTTTGTATTCAGTTGTTTCAAAATATAGATGTGTTTGTCTCTGTTACATTGTCAGGTAAAAAATTATTCTGGTTAAAACTAGGAATCGAGGACGTTAAAATAATCAATAAAATGTGTGTTGTTTATCTCGTAGTAAAGACGTATTAGCGCTGGGAGTGTTTTTTGTCTTTATTTACATTCAAAATTCCACATTTCGTACATGTTATTTCTAACTATAATATTTTAAGATTTTTTGTCGTTGAACAACGATTTGTTTACATTCAAGCCCCAAGTCAGGTATTCAATTTTTCTAAAACGTAATAAAGCTGGGAATATTTCAAGGTTGTTACAAACGAGTGTCGAGGGTAGATTGTTTGTTTAGGTTCTTAGACCACAAACTAGCTGTGAGACGCGAGGGGAATTTATTTTGGTTGAATTTGTAAAATCTAACGCGGGGAGTCAAGCAAGAGATTTCAGACTAAAAAGATGTTTGGGCGATTTTGAATCAGGAGTCGGTTCAATTTTTTTGTGTAATGTCTTAAGACCGGTGAAGGTGATAATACTCTTTGCATAATGACAGTTTAGAACAGAGTAATCATCGTAAGATTTGTGCAGTAGCACCAGCTTTGTTGTCGTTTGCCTGCTTGATCCAGCCCCATCTGCGTCAGATCTTCGTTCCTGAGTGTAGAAATGGTTTCCTTTTTGTTCCAGTTGAGAGTTTTGTCCTTGCAGCTCCAATCCCAGAGATGGTAGCAAGTTTCTCAAAGTTAAGTGGCAAGGTTTGTGAATGAAGGTAACAATTAACATTTTAATTTTTCCAAATTAGACAGACATTTTTTTGCTAAGGTAATAATTGCTTTCATAACAATTTAAAAATTGTAATATTTAACAGTTTTAATTTGCTTGTATAGAAAATATATTTCATATATAAGGTTAAATTTTAAGATATTTTCATAAACAAGGATATCTTTAATTTCTAATAATCTAATTTGGCTATATTAATAAATAACCTAGGAACCATTTCGAAAATTTTTGTAGCAATCTCCTTTGTAAACAGATAGACATGTAAGTTTTTTTTTTATTCTGTATTTTGCAACTATTAATATAGTACATATATTTTTTTAGCCATTTGTATTTTTGATAACTGTTTGTGGTAAGACACAATAAATGTTAAATTTTGTTTCTTAACATTTGTTTCTTTTTTTTAACTAACCTTTTTTGAGTTTCCGTTTGGAAAAGATTAGAATACTAGAGGTGTTTCCTGTTTCCTTTTGTTTTGTTTGTCCCAAGTGATTCATGACCTTTTATTTCATTGTGTAGTTACCCCAATCTGACACCCTTTTCGTTCACTTATCCACGACCCCAGCTAACCCCTGAGTGCCGTTCGCACATATAACGATTGTTTTGCTTGCCCTATCTTCGCCCCCATAGTTTCAGTCCCCAATTTTCTACCCCCATGATCTTACCCTGAGCTAGGCAAAAAATATTTTCGTTACAAGGGTTGACATAAAAGCCACGCAATTTTCTTCTAATAAATTTTGTATCAGTTAGTCAATGTCTAGTGTCTTCCAGTTGACTTTTTAGGGAGAGATACATTTCCATTTTTCCTGTTTCTAAGAAGCCGGTCAATATTTGATCCACTAACTCCTACTATACTGACGCGTATTGAGATTATAGTACACATATTACATCAAACGGCACTTGACGTGCGACATCAAGCACATTTAATAGTGCAGACTTCATGTACAAATTAAACACACCATTACAATTGATGACCTAGAACTGGAAGGTGTTGACACCTTCATATACTTAGGGTCGCTGCTAACCAAAGATAACAACGTCAGTGAAGAAATAAAAAGAAGAATAGTGCTCGCCAATAAGTGTTACTATGGCTTAAGTAAACAGATGGCCTCAAAAATGCCTAGAAAAATTAAACTGACTGTATACAAAACACTAATAAGACCAGTGCTAACATATGGTTCAGAAACTTGGACACTAACACAGAATGACCAAGAATTGCTCAAACGTTTTGAGCGAAAAATACTAAGACGAATATATGGAGGCATAAAAGAACAAGGTTTGTGGCGCAGGTGTTACAATTTTGAGTTGTATGGAAGATTTGGAGAACCTGACGTTGTAAAATTCATTAAGGTAGCACGCCTCAGATGGATAGGTCATGTAATCAGACGAGAGGAAGATGCCATAGTCAGAAAAGTTTTTGACCGAAGAGGGCCGATCGGACAACGAAGAAGAGGAAGACCGAGACTTAGGTACCAAGACAACCTAGAAAATGATTTGAAGTCTATCGGAATTAGAGCATGGAGAAGAGTTGCCAGAGACAGGGGCGAATGGAGGATTGTTCTGAAGAAGGCTTTGGCTCATAAAGAGCTGTAACGCCACTGATGATGATGATTACATTTTACTGGGGTAAATGTTATTTTTCAAAAGATTTAAGTAGATTTTGTTTACTTCGTTAACAAAGTAAACTAAAATAACTATATTTATAATTATGTAGTTTGTAATATTTGTGGGAATGTGATTATCAAAATCACAAGCCTAATATCCGAATTATCGTACTATGAATAGATAATGGTTTGTAAATCCGCTTTACGAGAATTGACCCGCTGCTAATTTCTCAAATTTATGTTACGGAAATATTATGTCAATATAGTTTGTCATTAGTAAAATTACTTAATTCAAAAATAATTTGATTTTTAACTCATCGGGAAATACGCAAAATTTGTGTTATATTTATATTTCCGATCGAGAATGTTTTCACATCAAATAAATTTCTTACGTGAACTGTGAATTGGACACGCTTATGTCATACTAAACCCTATTCATTCTACAAATTTCCAATCGTCAATAGAACCACGTGTAAGCCAAACAAGGTCGTACCGATGTACGACCTATGTATCATATGATTTTTAAAAATATTTACTTTTGAAACTGTTAGTGAAAGAATTTCTTGAAATTTAATCATTATATCACTATTAAACTAAACTCTAAAAAATAACACGACCAGTAAATAACTTAACAATAACTATAACATAAATATAACACAATATATTAACTTAAAAATCAACACGATACAATTTGAATTTAATATGATGGCAAGTTAGGATCTGTAACATGAGAATCTGTCTCGCTTAAGGTAATAAATTATATTTAATAGCCTCTTGACGAATGAGACGGCGAATATCAACACGTGCTCATGTTTACTGAAGGGAATTTGGTAAACGAATGAACTTTATAGTAAAGTTGCAATGTTCTAGGCATTAAATTCTGAGAAATGATAATTGAGTTTGACGAGAACACTGTTGCCAGGTTGTGATTATAGATAATTTATCAACTTATATATTAATTATTCACATACAGTCAAATAGTCATAGAATAACGGACTTGTTAAAGTATCACATAAAACATGGCAACTTAGAGATATACCATTCATTCTGGACGTTCACTGCACACACAGTAGCATATCGTTTACTTTGTTAAGTCAATTTTAAAAATTTATATGTACTAAAAAAGTATTTTTAACAAATTTATGTTTTTGTATGTATTTGAAACATAATTACGTGAAGCTTAGCTTTTAAAAATTAGTAACGTATGTAGGAGTTCTAGAAGACGACGTTTCCTTTGACTATTTTCGCCTTCTAAAGTTTTCAAAACTCTAAAAATGTATTAACCGCTTCATATTAACTATAGTACTTATTTGTTTCAGTAATAGCAAGAACAAAGTCGTTATCAATAAATCAGTTGTTGATAAACAATATAATGGGAATTCCAGAACAATTAAAACAAGTAAAATTGTGTTTGGAAGCAACCTAAAGCATCTACTGTTTTATGTTTAAACGTAAAGTTTGAGTATTGATAAATCAATGATTTATTAAATGACATTGAAGTTTTTAATTCTATATATTTTTTGCGTCTATAATATCGAACCCTTCAGCGTCTATCATTCATCACCGTATACCTGATTTTTATCTAGCAGCAAATTATTGCTGCTCAGGTATTGGTGATACTGCAATCTAGATAAAAAAATACTTTGTCTTGTAATGTAATAAGTCTTGACAAATATTTTACCAATAAGCATTTTGAAATAAATGGTATTCCAGCTATTTAAAGATAAAGTCAGTATCTACATATTATTAAACTGTTAGAGATCTCCTTCTAGTAATGTTAATACATAGTTTCTTTGAACTCCTAGAGGCGGTTTTGGAAAAGATAATCAAATCGAACATATACCTTATTATCTAATATATACATAATGTATATTATAAAACGATTCATATAAAACGAACTCTAACTACAATAAACATGTAGAAATATTTTTACTGTATCAGTTTACTAATAATAATAATAGTTTTGGCCAACTAGAGTGGCAAATACCTCAATTTCATGTACCGATCATATTTTTTCAAATCTTACTTCGTAAAGTCCTACATGTGTACTTATATTGTTGTTAACGATAACTCAACAACAAAATAGGTTTTATATCCAATTACCCAGGACGAATTATATGAATTCTTCTTCTTCTTTGTGTGCCGTGCTTGTATTCAAGCGTTGGCTATCGTCATATTGACAAGCTGATGAAATGATTCTCGATCGGCAGCTAGATGAAACAGTTCCTCGACCGTTCGACCTGTCCATTGCCTAATGTTATGCAGCAAGGACAGTTGTTTTCTTCCGACCCAACGATTTTCTTCGATTTTGCCCTGAATGATTAACCGGAGTAAGCGATATTTAGGTCCTCTCATTATATAACCGAAGTATTGGACCTTTCTCATTTTGATGATGTTGATCAATGCTCGCTCTTTGTACACGCTCTCTAGCACGCGTTCGTTAGATATGTGTATTGTCCACGGGATTCTGAGCATGCGACGGTAACACCATAACTCAAACGCTTCTAATTTGTTAAGATTTTTTATTTTTGTTGTCCAGGTTTCACATCCATAGAACAAAGTGGACCAGTAGCATTTCAATACTCTTAGACGTGTGGTCAACGACAGACTTCTACTGCATAATACAGAACGCCAGTTAATAAAGTTTTTCCGTGCGAGTTCTATTCTGGTCGAAATTTCCTTGTCACTTTCAACCCTGCAGTCAATCCAGCTACCCAGATATCTAAAGTGTTCCACCCTTTCCAGGATTTTGTTATCTAATCTTAGTACTGAGTCTTCGATATTAATTTTTCCGACCACCATCCATTTTGTTTTTTTTTTTTGCGTTGATTGTTAAGCCCTTTTCAGTGCATTCGTTGTTTACAGCATTCAACAGGGTTTGTTGATTTATATGAATTACTAATTAAAAAACTGAAAAATACCGGATCTAATCGATCTACTATATCGACATTCCAGGGTTTATCATAAAATTTGTAATTGATGCAATAATTTCACCTCTTACACATCTTCACGTAAATTTGATTTTGATTAATTTAATTAGGTACCTATTTTATTTAATTGAGCGTACGGTATGTAATATTTTGCCTTTTTATTAGTCCATATACTCCGATTTCTTAACGCTAAGGAGAGAATAGTAGTACATATCATTTGTAAAAATTATTCAATACAATTAGCACTATCCCTCACTCCTAAAAAAAATTGTACTCCACTGGAAGACCAAGAATAAATGAAAATGGTCATCACCATTTCTTGGAATTTAGTGTATACATTTTTGAAACTTTACTATATCTGATACAATATAATAATTATAGGTACCAAACCAGAAAAAAATGATTGTTTATTATAAGTATGTATTTTCATAGTATAAATTTGACATCAATATTTGCGTTAAGAACATAAATGGACTTATTGAGAGAAGAAAACTCAGACATATGTATTATAAAATAGTAATCAAATTCTAAAGTTGGAACTGCAATTGTAATTCTTGTTTACTCATTGAGTCTAAAAATAAAACTAAAATGCAAATAGAGATATTTATGTATCAAATAAAAACATTGGACAAACAATGTAAAAATAAATCATACATGACTGTTAAAGATCATGTTTACTACTATTACTTATTTAGTATTATAGTTTTATATTCCCTTAAAGACTATGGAGCTTCAGATTTTGAGGAAAAATATATTTTGTAGAGAAGTCAACAAAAATAATATTGTTAAGTAAGGTAAAAATGGTGTGGCAAAATTTAAAATGTGTAAAATGTTTTGTACTCGTATAGCAGTAAGTAGTTTAGCAGTCATTCATCTTACAACTAGCTGATATGTAAAAGTTTACCAAAACTACAATGTAACATTTCCGAAATAATAGAACCACCATAGATGCAATATTCATTATCAGACAAATAGCCGAAAAAGTTGTCAAATATAATAAAGTTACCTTCATGTGCTTCATTGACCTTACGCAAGCCTTTGATAGGGTAAAGCTTGCCGATGTTCCGAAACTATTAAAGGAAAAAAAACTTAAATCAAAAACAATTGAAATTATTTGACAATTAAACATCAGAAACAGCTCTTTCATAAGAGCAAACAATAAGTTGTTTAACAACATACCAGTCTCAAAAGATATTAGGCCAATGGATAGTCTCAGCCCAGTTGTCTCTAAAGTCCTTATTGATCATATCATTAAACAAGTGAAAATCGCGAGAAGAGGTTATAGATTGGGCCATACAGAATTTAAAATAATTTGCTATGTTGATGATGTGGTGATAATATCTGAAGAAGTGGACAATCTCCACAAACTACTATACAGGTTTGAAATAGTAGCGTTATGAACGCTAGAATGTAGAATTCTAGCGTTCTGAATTATATCTGTCAAAACAATAACAACATCAAGAGAACCCAGAATATGTAAGTAAGCAATTTATAATAAAAGTGTGGAAAAGTCATGTCAAATATCTAGGCGCTAATATTACAAATAGAAATCTAAAACAAGAAATACAAACACAAGCGATAACAAAGGCCAGGGTATCAGGATTTTTCTGTGATGTAATACGAAGAAACAACCACTACTCTGCAACTACTAAGAACTACAGAAATGAAGACTTTAAGATCAATTACTGACAAACCGCTTAGAAATAGATGTATGATCCAAGATGTAGAATGGTCTAGAGTCAGAAGAGAGCATGGAGAGACCACATTGATGGAGTGGGTGGCAGTAGACTTGTAAAGATTACAAAGGAAGAGAAACCAGGAATCGGAATCCCAACGAAATGTCGAAACCTCATAAGACAAAAATTGGCCATTTTTAGATTAATGAGGATTTGGGTTAAACATATTGTTCTGAATGTTCTAGCTAAACTCCAGATTCATGAACACTATGTTTTGGCACGTTTTTGGCATCGAAAGTTTTTCGCTCTCCTAAAAAGTTGTAAATTTTGTCATTCAGAGAAAGTAAAATTAAATTTAACAAATCGACCTCTCTCAGCATTCTTTCAATATGGGTCATTTCTGAAATATTGAGAGTGGTGCTTTTCAAATAAACACAGTTTTTATATAAAAAAAATTTATAACAAAAAAAATAGATCTAAAAAAACTATGTCAATTTATGTTGCAAAGAGAAGCAGTTAAGAGTATAGAATTAATAAGTAAGAAGAAACATATTTAGACAGTGTGAAGAATCAACGAATAGTTTGTGAATACTAGGTAGTTTTCTTTGGAATAAGTAGTATTAAAATATTGTAAGTATGTGTACTCATTAAATAAAATTTACAACGAATATAAAGAAAGGAGAGAAGGAGTGACCAAGAAGCAGCCAATCCAAAAAAATAAGTGTCAAATTAGAGAATGATGATACATTTACAACAAAAATCAAACTGAATTTATTTATTTACTATTTAACAAATACAAATATTGCTTGTAGCAGTCAAAAATACATAGTATATAACAAAGGAATATAAAATGTAACTTAAAAATGTCATAAACAAGAATACAGATTAACAGAAAATGATTTATGGCAAAGTCACAGTAAGCAGTTCAGTGGGTGTTCTGCAATGAGTCATATCCTTCTGAGCAGTAAAAGCGATATTTCAGCAGATATCTTTTTATGTTTTTCGAAATTATTACAGCTTAGCTGTTATAATACTTTTGGTGAAATATTGTAAATGTGAACATCAGACTGCTTTATTAAATGGACCCGTTTTCTTTTCATACTAATATTAAATTTCAGTACATGCATCAAAGAACATGTTTTTCCAGATATCCTTAAAAAAGCAATAATTTGTTCAATCTTCAAAAGAGGGGACTCAAACCTGCCAGAAAATTATCGGCCAGTCTCACTACTGGAACTTATTTCAAAAATTGTGGAAAAGTGCATAGCACTACAAATAGTAGATTTCTTTGAGGTCAATGGTATGTTTTCTGAATGTCAAAATGCAGTCTTAGATATTTTAAACCTTATATTGTATATTACAAAACAATTTCATAAGCTTCAATTTAACTCAGTCCTTTGGTGTGACTTGAGCAAGGCTTTTGACTTGGTCAGCCATGAAATCCTCTTGCAAAAATTAGGAAAATATAAATTTTGTTCCAATAGTATTGAGCTCAGAAATTCATGTCTGAAAGATAGGGTACATGTTGTGAGGGTTGGTGGGGTGTTGTCATCAAATTAATGTGTGTTAAATATTTGAGTACCCCAGGGTTTAATACTGGGCCCTATTTTATTTTTGATTTATACAAACGATCTTCCAAACATGGAACATACAGCTAAATACACATTCTTTGCAAATGACACTACAGTGGCCTTTAGAGCTGATAATATTGAGGTAGTGCTGGAGGTTTCTATAGTGACACAGCACTGAGCAATGGTTTGCTGCAAATGGGTTTGTACTGAACAACAATAAAACTAGACAAGTGATTTTCACAATGAGAGATGTGGGTGATATGAATGCTGGAGTTGGCAAGATTGGATTTTTAGGAGTTCTTTTGGGCCCAAAATAACAGTGGCGCACACATATAATTAACTTATGTAAAAAAGTAAATAAAAGTCCCTTTATGTTGAGAAATCTTTTCAAATGTGTCTCACTCTAGAGATTATATGTACTACATATCACTCCATATTCCACTGACATCTTTCATACTCTATCCTTGTCTGGGGCCATGCAGCTGACATTCACAGAGTATTTGGTCTGCACAGAAAGACAGTAAGAGTCCTTGCTGATTTGAAATTTAGGGAAGCCTGGGAATTCTTACTGTACCAACACAGTGCATTCTAGAAAACCTTTAGATTCATGAAGAGGAATAGGTACCAATCGTTTTTAGAAGTCATGAAGATCAGCATGGTTACGATACTAAGCTTAAACAGAATATTATACCATCATATTGTTGTTTGAAAAGGTGTCAAAATGGATCAGGGTATGGGGCAATAAAATGGTTTAATATTCTGCCTGAAAATATCAGAAACTTGCCTGAAAAGGAATTTGAAAATGTAAATTAAAAAAATATTGATCAAAAATTCCTTTTATTCAATTCAGGAATATTTACAAGATAATTTTAATTTTGATTGAGGTTTTGTCATCAAGCAAAAAGACAAATAGGGAATCTAATCGTTATGAAAAGGAGACCAAAATTCATAAAAGTGGCCCAAAATGTAAAGGCGCCAAATTTAAGACTATGTTCCAATATTATTATAAGCACTATGTTCCAAACACTTAAAATACTTTTTTTAAGACTAGAGCATAATAAAGTTTTAATCAAATAACGATAATAGTCTAAAATGTGACACAATTGTTAAAAAACTTCAATATAAATAAGCTTTCATGTGACAGTTGGGACAAACAATAACATAACCCAACTAAATTTGATTTCTTAAACAAGGAAAGAGACTATCTTTCCTTGTTTAATGTGGCCTCTCAAAATGGCACTTCCTGTCTAACAACATTTTTGCCCCCACTACCTTTACATTCCCTCTTCTGTCTTTTTGCTCGATGGGTTTTGTACATATTTGATGTGTGTAAGATTTTATATTTTTCAACATGAATAAGCAGTATTGCGCCATGCCACAAAAAACAAGGTTTCAGAAAATTTCTTTTAGTGTCTTTTCTTTCATGGTTGTAACTTAATAGTCAATATTGTAATTAAAGTCCTACCAGAGATCTAAGAGAGTCATTAATATTTATTATCCATAAGTGTCTACCACCAAGGCAGCAGGGGATCATCTTTGGACAGGATCATAACAGCAGGGTGCTATTGTTGGAAGTGTGAAATTATATAAACAAGGGTTCATTTCATAAAACAGGTTTATGGAATTTGATACCATGAGCAAGAGCACCCCTCTGAGCTGAATATTATTGAGTCTCTTAGAAATATTACCAATTATTCTAATTCTTACTTAGAAACTTTACCAATATTTTTTTAATTGTATTATATTTAGCCTTAAAAAATATTACTTAATACAATATAATTAAATACTTAATGTATTTATGTATACTAATTCTCTAAATCTGCTGAAAGATTCGGGTTGATGACATTTTGGTACATAGTATCAATAAAGCATATTTTTCTCCCTCTCAAACTACAAATGAAAGGCAAATCATATAAACTTGAACAACATTAGGTAAATTAGACTCTATACATCGAAAAATAAGATACATCTTGAAACCAGAATGTTCCTTACTCACACTTACAAAGATAAAAATTGACAAACACACAAAAATCAATTGATATTTGTGCATTTGTGAATTTTGATGAAAAGGTAGATGTTGCCTAAAAACCAAAGGCAAAAAAAGAAATAAGTAAATTAGAGAAGTTATAAAAGTTGAAGGTACTTGACACCCAGTTGTAAACTTAAAGGGAAATGTACAGATACTACTCAACAAAAGGAAAGAGATTGAGCTATATTGAGCTGAAATGCTAAAACTGAATATAACAATAGCAATAAACAGAGACCAGCAGAAGAGAAAATAAAAAACATGTGGAAAATACATTTAATAAGTTAGATAACGATAAACCTTTCATTCATAAAGGAGAATATCAATCTTTATAGAAGTAATGTGGATAAGTATGGTTACTATTATAGGCACAAGCATAATATGATACCAGCATACTGGCATTTGAAAAGGTGTCAAAATGGACCAGTGCATTGGACAATAAAATGTTTTAATGTTTAGTCTGAGAATATCCGAAAATTAAAAAATATTGATAAAAAATTCCTTTTATACAATTCATAAATATCTACAACATAATTTTAATTGGGGTTTTGTACATATTTGGCATGTGTAAGATTGTATATTTATAACATGAATAAACAGTATTAAATTGGACTTTTTTGTATGTTGCCAAGGAAGACATTGTGATTTAAATATTCCAGGTGTTTCTCTGTAAAGTTTAAAAAAATAACTGTTAGATTTTATGTAAACATGACTTGTGACTTTAACCCTTAACAATTGGTAATTTGTTAAACTCTTTGTACTTCAAAGGAGTGGAATTAAAAAAGTACGAAATAAAACAGCATGCAGATAAGAAGAACAAATACTGAAATAATGGCAGCATTTTTGGAAAAGTTCAAGCTAAAAGAAAAGTACTTAGTTGTATTTTTGGGTAATACAAGATGTCATCACATTTAAAAATGATTAATTTACAATTTTTTCCAAACACTATGCTTGCATTAGACATTATTCAAAGTTTTAAAGGGCTATATAAAAAGCAACTTCTAAAATATGTGACAGCTATGATAAGGATAGTTCCAGCTGTAAATTCAAATAAACTGAAAATAGTGAGAACATGTTTCCTTAAAACTTGCTTTTGAAGTAAGTCCAATGATGAAGAACGACCAGAAAAGATAGATAATAATTTATTAACCAGATTTTGAAAAAATGGAACATAAGAATTATATACAAAGCAGTAAACAATCAAAAAAACAATTTGAATTTCGATGATTTATTTTGTAATCTTGTATTCACTAGATGAAAATAGTCCCTAAATGAATGGTATCCACAACAAGATCTAATAAATAGATGTAGATGTGAAATTTTGGACAAAGAACAATTCACACCAGTGTTTTATTTAAATTTATATCTAGCAATTCTGGGCCCTAGATAACAATATACCACTTATTCTATTTGTTGCATTTTTCAAACATTTTAAGTGAAAGATAGAATAATCTGTGGGTTACACCAAACTCTTAGATATAACCGCATAAATCTTCTGATATAAAGAAACATTGCCGGAAAAAAATTAAGAGTGTAATACAAATCTAATCACTAAAGAGTGGCATGAACTAGTAGGATCACAGGATCAGTAATGATCATTAGGGAAACTCACACAGATTCAAATATGGGTTTATATCTGTAGATACAGAAAAAACTGTCCTATACTTCATGTATCTGTACATTACAATCAAAAACATTACAGGCAGACTGCATGATATAATAAACAGATTCGAAAAGAATCTAGTAGACTAACCAAGGAAAAACAAAAATGTTTTTGTTTAGTATATGACTCTTAAATGCGATTTATTCCTAAAAATAGATTACTTGCACATACCGTGTAAAATTAGCGTTGTATTATCAGCCAAATAAATAAAACTAAAAGCATTCTTTCATTACGAATCACGGCGTGAGTTAAACCACTTTGAACATAACCATTTTATTTCAAACCGATCTCAGCTATATACGAAAACTAATATATACTCTTAATTGGTAAATAAAATTAATTTCCGTTTTCACTCAAATATGATCAATTTATACTTACTCTCGTTCAACAATCACAGTTTTTATTAATCACTTCCACTTGCACACAAACCAACAAGCAATACACCATCAAGCATCAAATATACGGCGACTGCGTTCCTCGTCCCTCGTTTGTTTGTTACGCTTTACGTTTATCGCTTACGTATCCAATGGATGCTGAATTACCAGAATAACAAAGTGTTTATTGCTTACGATGTATGTTTAAGAATGCTTTATTCGATTACAAAATAAGACTTCTTAGTACAGAAACTTAATATTAAGGCTGTTAGAATGTTTTAAGTAAATTTAAAACTTTAATTTAGGTACAACAATGAACTTCCTTTGATGTAGGCAACCAATATTACAATTACTAGTGAAAATTTGTTATGCTATTATGGACATTTTTTACAAATAGGTACAGTATAAATATATATGGATATAGGTTCTAAATCTCTCATTTTTAGTTTAAGTGGAGAACAATTTATAATGGAACAAATATAACAAATCTGATGAACTATGGAAATTGTTGGAAAATGTACAATATAAACAAAATTCTATGAAAAATTCCAAGGTGGGAAAAATCTTAAACTAATGACTGGGTGTTTAAAGAATTAAAGTTATAAAACTTTATAAGCCATTAAAAGAGAAAAATTATAATGAACAATAAAATAAACTCTACGTACAAAAATATAGATAGCAAAAACGAATATAATAAAATTGTAGATAGATATGAGCCAAATATGTAGATTAACCCTTTCGCTACTGGTGTACATAATCGTGTACATGGATTTCAAACCTTAAGAAATAAGAGAACTTCTATATGTATTCCGCAACAACCATTTGTACATGATCAGGTACACTTCTTTTATATAATTTGAAGCCACTGGCTCCATCTATGAAAAATCGGTTTAAATAATCATTACCAACCAACATGGCGACCAACAGAAGTTGTGGATCAGGTGAGTACCTTTCATTTATATATTTTTTATTTTTATACAGTTACGTTGTGGCTATTTTATTATACTGCATGATTTTATGAATGTTTACGGAATATTTCTTGATAGTAATCTCATCGTTATGTGGTAAAGGTTTTTGAAAAAACTGTATAAAACATTATGTACACGATCGTGTACAATTGTACTGGAAGGTAAATTTCAGTTAGTTGTTTTATGTACACAATCATGCACAACTGTATTCAGAGACTATTTTGGATTCGAATCAAATGTGTGTTGATAACAGGCAAAAGTTACAACAAAATTTTTCTTTGCAGGCTTAAGAAACTCAAAAGCATCTATTTTTATGCGAGACGTGAGAGTTAACAAATATGTGAAAAATTTGATGCAGAAATTAGACAACGGGTACTTTTCGGATCTCTCCGATTTGTCCGAAGGTGAAGCTGATGATGAAGATCTATTAGAAGAAGCAGAAAATGTGGAAAGCCGCATTGAAGACATAACTAGTTGCTGCAATGGATCCACAAGATGACAATAATGAAGATGAGCTTCGAGAAGATAAAATATTCGACGACGTAGGTGTAATAGGATAAGATACTATCAACAGAAATTATGAAAATACTTTTGCGTATTTAACGACTAAAAACAAAATTCAAAGGACAGAAAGACAAACTGCCCCACTAGCAATACAAAATTGGACCAAACCTCAAGATGAACATAGCGATACAGAAGTTAAGTTGCCTATTGAATATTTCTCAAGATATATCCCGGCAGCTTTATTCGAAAATGTTGCAGAGAAAACAAATCTGTATGCCCAGCAATGTAACGATTTTAATTTTGCACACAGGAATTCAAAAGAAATTGAGATCCTTATAGGTTTACACATCATAATGGGATGTTTGAAACTGCGTAGAATACATTTATATTGGGATAATGCTATAGGTATGAGCACTTTTATAAACAGTATGTCCAGAAAGAGATTCTATAAACTCAGAACATATTTACACATAGTAAATAACTTGGAAAAAGATCCAGATAATACAGATGTTTTTTATAAAGTTCGACCAATTTTTGATGCCGTTTTTAAAAGATGCCGAGAATTAGAACATGAGGAGAAGTTATGTGTCGACGAACAGATATGTCCCTTAAATGGAAAATTATTGGTGAAACAATATATAAAAAGTAAGCCTAATCCATGGGGAATAAAATTGTTTCTACTGTGTGGAGAAAGTGGACTGATATATGATTTTATTTTGTATCAGGGAAAAAAGACCGAAATTGACCAAACTTTACAAAACAAATTTGGACATGGTGCTGCAGTTGTAATTCATCTTAGTAAAAGAATTCAAACACTTTATACACAATTATACTTTGACAACTTTTTTTCATCCTATGCGTTATTGCAGTATCTAAAACAGAATAACATTTATGGTGCCGGAACTGCCAGACTGAATAGATTTGGAAAACCTTTTCTCAGTGAAAAAGAATTTTCCAAGAAACCCAGGGGTTACATGGAACAGCTCTGTAGTAAAGACGGTGACGTTATTTTAGTTAAATGGTTTGATAACAGAATAGTCAATATAGCATCTAACTTTGTTGGTATTGGAGATAAAGATATCGTTAAAAGATGGGAAAAAATAAAAAAACATTTGTAGATGTTGAAAGACCAGCGGTAATCAAGCGTTATAATTATTCTATGGGCGGTGTAGATAAAATGGATTTTTTATTAGGCTTACATCGCATATTTATCAGATCGAAGAAATGGACCCTTCGTATTTTCTTCCACGCAATAGATATGTCAATCTGCAACAGTTGGTTGGAGTACAAAGAAGACTGTAAAAGACTAGGTGTTGACAGCAAGAAAATTCTCGATCTTTTACATTTTCGAATGGATGTTGGAAATTCCTTGGTACTTGCTGGTACAATGTGTGGTAAAGACAAGAAAAGGGGTCGACCAAGTTTACAAGACGTAACTTTAGAAACAAATTCAAACAACACTAAAAGGTGTAGATTTGAAACTCGTCCCATTGACACAGTTCGATTAGATAATGTAGATCATTTGCCTATTCACAGTGGTGAGAAAGGGATTGGGCGCTGCAAACAAAACAACTGTAAAGGGCGTTCACGTTTCATGTGCCGCAAGTGTTATGTTTATTTGTGTCTAGGAAAGGAGAGGAACTGCTTTTTGACCTTCCACTCGAAATGACTTTGTATTTGTGTTAGATTTTGTTTGCGATTCATAAATTTTCATGTATTTTAATCTTAGATATAAGCTGAATATTAAACAAATAATTATTACTTGTTTCGGTTTATTTTTAAAGCTTTTACATAAAAAATACACATTTTACCATTTAGCCCAACTACTGTTTAGTACTAATGTACACAAACGTGTACAACAAAATTTTTACATCTGGTGGGGGATTTTTTTGTTTTTTTGTATAATCCCATTTATTTATACCTATTTAACTAAAATTCCACAAAAAAAATTTTTCTCTGTCTAATAATATTTCAGTAGCGAAAGGGTTAAAACAAGGTAATATTTCGAATTAAGGAGAAAACAAAGAGAAGAAGTGATAAGATAAGCAAAAAACTGAATGCACTATTGATGACAATAGTGGAAACATTGAGGAAGCTGTCATCCATCAGTGAATTGAGAAAGCCGGATTTAGATTAAAGTTATGATTTATTTTATTGTTTTTGTTATTATAAAAGAAAGGATTTAAACTATCATATGGAAATGATAGAAATTATTTGTAACCAAATACTGGCACGATTCAGGAGGTTGGATCAATGAATGTGCTGAAAATAATTTGTTAGGCGAATACCAAAGGAATAGACCAGATATTTGCCCTAAAGAATTTGCAAACCGGTAGTTAGAAATACAAAATAGGTATACTGTATGCAATATTTTTCCAGTTTAAACAAGCGTATGACAAAATTGACCGAAATATGTAAACAAAGATTTCAAAAGTACACCGAATGCAAAAACAGAAAATAAAAAAACTTTGTTTTGTGGCATGGAATTTCAGGAATGAAATTTGGGGTATTTCGTAGGGATGCGATAGGAGAAGTGTCTATGGACGCTGCCTGCCTATGACGAATCCCTGGCTGTAATTTCAAATACCGCGCGGTTACATATACATCGCCGGTTTCCGATTGCGCACTAAGTTTGTAGTTTAGTATCCGCAAAGTTTCAGACACTTGGTTGTTATATTAGCAAGTAAACTGAAATAAAATTAAAATTTGGCATTGCTGATCTAATAATCTTTTTTGGTACGTAGTATTTTACTCGTAACATACGTTAAGCTAAGTGTTGCTTTTGTTTTGTATGAAATTTCACTTTCTTTGTCAAATAATATACTTTGTTTTAGGTTAAAATGTCAAAACAAAATTAAAAAAATTAAAATTACTGCCTTTTTTATTTGCCTATGATGGACAGATGGACCCCTGTGTCGTTACCTATGACGGACTAGGGTATATCATAGGAAAACGAAAATAAATTGGACATACCTTCAGTTTGGCTACTTAATGATTAACATAATATGTTGTAGATGTATGGCTCCTCAGAAAAGGC
The DNA here is from genome assembly GCF_040954645.1 of Diabrotica undecimpunctata. Classification (NCBI taxonomy): domain Eukaryota; kingdom Metazoa; phylum Arthropoda; class Insecta; order Coleoptera; family Chrysomelidae; genus Diabrotica; species Diabrotica undecimpunctata. The sequence goes on from NC_092810.1 coordinate 103,933,038, forward strand.
AGTGAAAAGAGAGTAATATGCATCAAGCTTTAAAAAGCATAGAGGAAAAAACTATGGGGTTTACGCTGGTAGCAAAAACACTTAACGTTCAAATAACGACTTTTAAAAGGCGCTTTATTAAGCGACAAGGAAGTATCAAAAGTGATTTGGAAGGACGAAGACCAATATTCTCCACTGCTATTGAACAGGAAGTTGCTGACCATTTATTATCACTATGGAAACTTCTTTTTATCCTGACCAGTAAAGATTTGCAAAAACTTGTATACAAAGTAGGTGAAGGAAACAATATTAGCCACAATTTTAATAAGGAAGCCAAGATGGCAGGCTGGAAATGGGTCAGAGGCTTTTTAAAGCGAAATCCTCAAATATCAAGCTCAAGCTTTTAATAAACCAAATATACTTATATACCAATTTTACTACATTAGCAAATATATTAGACGAGTTTCACTTTTCACCGGAAAACATTTATAATATGAACGAGTCTGGTTTGACAACTTTGCAAAAGAAATCGCAGATAATTTATGTTAATAAAGGTCACAAAAACAAGTTGGGGCTTTAAGGTGCAAAGCGTGGTCTACATGTTACGGTCGTATAAGCAATGCATGCAATTGGATCAAATGTTCGTCCTGTTTTGATTTCTTCTCGACAGAGAAAGAAATATGAATTTATGATCAATGCAACCACTGGAAGTGTAGCCTTCACTCAAGCAAAATGATGTATGACTTCCGGCATTTTCTATTTGTAAACCGGCTGCAACATTTTTTAACGAATACAAAGGCTTCTAAAACCAACAAAGTTTGGTTATTACTTGATGGTCATGGTAGTCATGAATGTTTTGAATTTCTTCAGTTTACAAAGGAGAACAGTATTTTCCTGCTCGCTACTTTCATCACGTTCAACTCTTGGACGTAAGATTTTTTAGACTACTCCAAACTTACTAGGGCCAAGAAATTCAATTGTAGCTGCGACATAATCCAGGTAAAACAGTGACCCAATTTAAAGTAACCAGTCTCTTTAATGGAGCATATTTAAAAAGTGCTCTACCATCAAATGTAATAACTGCATTAAAAAGACAGGAATACATAAGTTCAATCCAGATGTCTTCGAGGATTGGCAATTTTTGCCATCTATAACAACAGATAAAGAAAACTCTGAACAAAACTCACTGCCAGGATGTTCTGACCAGAACTCACCACCTGAATATTAGAGCCAAAATGTTTCTTCGATTGAAAGTTTATCAAAGATCCACCGATCAGAAATCAACATCGTCGTTAGTCCTAAACATCTCGGTAGAAGATACTTGTCCTCCTACTTTAGCTGGACTGTCTGAAGTAACGCAGAAAAGAGGTAGAAAACGGGGTAAAAAACGATATTTAGATTTAACGCCAGAAATTGAAGATATAAAACAAAAAATTGCAGGAAAAAAAGCAAAAACGAAACAAGACGCCAGAAAAGTGAAAAGACAAGATAGTGTTTTAACTACAATTTTGAAGACGATTGTGAATACTCTTTTGAAGAAGACGACTCGGACGATACAGCTTGCATTTACTGCAATTATCTATTTTCGCATTCACGTTGATAGGTTTTGCTTTCTTATTTCAATTTATTCAACATCTTTTTCTTCTTTGAGTACCGTGCCCAAGTTTCAGGTGTGGGTAGCTTCCATGACGATTTGCCTATATCGTTCTCGATCTTGCGCGGCATGTAATAATTCATCTGCTGATAAGCCAGTCCATTGACGAAGGTTTCAGAGCCATGAATATTTCTTTCTACCAATTCCTATTTTTCCGTCGATCTTTCCGTTCAGTATCAACTGCATTATCCTGTATCTGCTTCCTTTCATTATATGCCCCAGATATTCGAGTTCTCTCTTTTTTATCATCTTTATTAAGTCGCCTTCACCTAGACCTGCTCTGTTTGAAATATGTTAAACAGATGATATTCTGAGCATTCTACGATATAACCACATCTCGAAGGCTTCTAATTTGTTCATCATGTTAACCTTCATAATCCAGGTTTCACATCCATACAGTAATACAGGATACACATAACATTTTAGAAACTTAATTCTCAGCTGTAAGTTCAGCTGAGAATTGCTGAGAATGGATCTAAGTTTCATAAATGCTCCTCTTGCAATTTCTATACGAGTTTTAATTTCTTCATCCGGATTTAGTGTCTCGTTTATCCAACATCCTAGGTATTTAAAATGGTTACCTTTTGTTATCGGTTCATTATTGACAATTAGTTGTATAGCGCCGAGGTCTTGTTTACTAACCACAAGTAACTTTGTCATCTGCATATCTGATGTTGTTAATAGTTTCTCCCCCGATTCGAACTCATTGTCCTTCCAAGGCTTCGTTAAAAATTATTTCTGAGTAAACGTTAAACAAAGTTGGGGACAATACACAACCCTGTCTTACACCTCTTTGAATACAAATTTTGTCTGTTTCTTTGAGAATTGAGACTTTGATTGAGAACAAAGCTTCCCTTGTTCCCAATCCTTCTCTGAAACCGAATTGTTTATTTCCCATTGTGTCTTCACATTTCTGCTTGATTCTATTGAGAGAGTGACTCATGAGACTAATTAGTCTAAAGTCTTTACATGATGATGTATTAGGTTTTTTTAAAAGTGTGATAAATGTAGACTCCAACCATATTCGTGGCAGTGTTCCAGTTTCGTATATGTGGTTATAAATGTTTGTTAGTTCTGAGACATTGACGTCGTCTAGAAGTTTGAGCTAGTCTGATGGTATTTGGTCACGGCCTGGAGATTTCCCATTTTTGCTTTGTTTGATGGCTTTCTTTACTTTTGCTTTTAAAATACTAGGACCAGCAGTATTCGTATACTTTGTGGTGTTAAGTGGTGGCCTCGTATCCAGGAAGAGCTCTTTTATGTAGTTGGTCCATTCTTCCTTTTTTTCGTTTAAGTCGAGAATAATTTTACCTTTGCAGTTGCTTATAAAGTGAGGAGTTCTTTTTCTCTGAGTGTAGGTAATTTCTTTAAGTTTTTTTGTGTATATTAAACTCGTCATGTTTTCTTTGTAGTTCTTCCATCTCACGACATCTCTGTTCCATCCAGGCCTCTTTTGCTCGCTTAACCTCCTATCTTATATATTTCTCTATATCGAGTCTCATCTTTATTTTTACAATTTCTTCTTTGCTGAATAAGGTCTAGTATGTTATCGATCATCCAATCCTTTTTCTTTACTGGCTCTTTTTCTGATTTCAAAACTTTGTCTGCTATGGTAACCATGGTGGAATTCATTATATCTATATTTTGTCTGATATTTTCTTGTTCAGATCTTTCTAACTGTTTTTTAATTTCATGGTTTATCTTATTTCCTAACTCATCTGCTATTTCGGTATTTCTTAGGAGTCGATTATTATGTTTTTTCTGAGCTGTCGGGGTTTTTATTATTTTTAATTTTAGTTTGAATCCAGCACAGAGCAGATTATAATTAGTTGCTGCGTTTGCACTTGGGAATGTTTTTGCAAATCAAGATCAGATTTAATCAACATAATGGAGAAGTATTTAAGACCCGAGAGATTCGACAGGGATCTATCTGTGAAATGAATAGCAAAGGAATGGGACCATTAGAAAAGAACCTTCATGAACTCTTTGACTAACCAGATTGTCACTAACGCTGGTGTTGATGCCCAACCACTAGACCCTAATAATATTAAGCTACAACTGTTAGCAAATCATACTTCGCCCCTAGTATTTACCTATATAAGCAATTGTGAAACTTAGACTCAGTCCATCCAAATGCATGATAAAATTTACATAAAACCAAGTAATATCATTCATGTCTATTACATGCTATTTTGATGGAAATAGCAGAACTTAACTCTCAGGTTTATGCAAATGAAAATCCAACACTCAGTGCTCTACCTGGTAACTACCAATTCGAGTCACAGAGCTCGTCAAAAAATTTTGAAAGTATCACTGTGACAGGTGCTATCATCTCTACTGCTAAATATTCAAATCAGGACACAAATGTTTGTCTGCAGTGGGCCAATACATCCAACGAAGAACTATCCTGCTTTCCCATGTTTTGAAAATCTGCAATATACTGTCGCAAAGTCGTCCGTTCACGCTATTAACGAAAATATTCCATTTGTTGTTGAAATTTATGCTTTAGACAGATCAAGTCAGGTGTACATAAAAAGAAGAAGAATAGTACAAATAATGAAAAGGTTGCTGGAGTGAGCACATACAACGAAAAAGTTGGCGACAAGGATACACTTGTTACCAAAACATGTTAAAGTTGCACAATATTTTGACGCTTTGTAATTGTGGTCGAGGTAATTAATGTAATGTCTGGTTGGACAATCATAATTTGAACATTTTTGTAGACAAATAAAAAACTCCAAAAGAAAAATGAGTTTCCTGTAGTCAGCTGTATACCATAAATCACAAAAATTTTATTTAATAAATCCTTTATAAAAAGGTATATAGATTTAAAAGAACCCTTTCGGGCTACGTTACAGAACGTTTTCTGAATCACAATTCCATCATCAGTGCTGTTACTAGGTATACATGTGTCAAGCCACTATTTTTATATATATATATATATATATATATATATACGTGTAAAATCCCCTTAATTGTTGTTAAATTAGTTTTAAATTACATTATTGCTGATAATATTATAGGATGTTATAGTTTTAAACAGTATTTACTTTATGGCAACGTAAGACTCCCAAACATAGGTTGATGGCCCTGAGACTTAGTCTCTATAAGGATCTTTAGCTAGCAACTCCTAAATTGCTACTTAAAGATTTGGTTCAAATGGGCGGTTGAATGGTTTGAAGGATATGGTAAAAATAATTCATCCTATTTTAAATTAATAAGCAAATCGGCCCTCTACCATAGAAGAAAATCCAATCTATCACTATACTGCCCCCTCTACTGTACAGCATAAGAAGTACGAAAGTAAATTGCTCTAGTAATGAAAGTATGAAACAAGTAATTTCTAAATTGATTTAAAAAAAATCCTTTTATAATCTCCTTTTATAATCTTTTTTTACAGTATTTTATTTTATTTTATTTTATATTAAGAAATTATTTATAGTAAATATTTTGATATAATGTATGTAGACTGCATATTTTACTCAAAAATGTTTCTTTGCCTAGCAGTTTAACCCATTTTATTGAACATTAAAGACATTTCCATGTCCATCAGTGAGCTCTAAGAGATTAACATAAGCGTAGATATTTATTGAATCCCTCATAGCATGTAGTTCTGTTTTTGACTATTCGGATAAACTTATACCTTACCTTAGCAATACTCCCAAACCGGTTGAAAATTAATGGTACCCTAATAAGTTTATTATAGTAGTAGGTACTTGTGATTAGAAAGAGTTTGTTTGCGTATTGACAACGAAAATAGTGGGACGTGTTTTAGATATAAAAAAGTTATATTTAATTTACACGCTTATTTTACAGCAGAAAAAGCCTATGGAGGCCTTTTGCGACCAGTTGAATGCGTACATAAACGTGTGTGTGATGCATTGTGTATTAGTGAGACAAAACTCAAGTCAGTTTTAAAAAAAGAAAAAGTGTAAATAGTAAAGTAGAGGTCGTACAATATAAATATAAACCACACCCTAAGACTAAAGATCTTAGGTCCAGAAGAGTTGAGTTTTTAAGAAACTATAATAATTTTAAAAAAGAACAAGCTTCATTTATTTATTGAGATGAAACGTGGATTTTTAGTAAAGGTGGAATAAAATGGATTTGGCAGGACGAGAGTATAAAATCCATAAAACACAATAATACTGCGGGAAAGAGACATATTATATTACATGCCGGTGGAAAACATGCTTTTATTGTTGGAAAGGATTTTGAGTTTTTGTCAAAATCAACATCAGCTGATTATCAAGATAACATGAATACGGAGAGGTTTGTGAAATGGTTGAAAGAAAAACTGTTTAGTTTACATGAACCGTCTGTTATACTTTTGGATAATGCCCCATAGTAAAAACTGAGTTTTAACTCGTGTTTGTTCATTAATGTAGTGTCTCGTTTTACGTGTTAAATTTTGACAAAGACAAGGACTACCTGTCAAAACGTTGATTGTAGTGGAATAATAAAATCTAGTTCCAAATTTAACAGTAATTATTGAACCTAAATCCAAGATATACTGATTTTATGTTATATATATATATATATATATATATATATATATATATATATATATATAGATATTTCGGGTTTTGTAGTCAAATACTAGCCTTTAAGTAAAACTTTTTAAGGTTTGTTAATCTTTCGAGTTTATTTAACTTTTTCTCAAAACATACTAAAAATCAAAACAAAAAAGTACATTAGACAATGAAGTTGTTTTATCTTCAACATGCTTACCCTTGTGAGGATGGTTCTACAAAATTAACAGAATTACTTAATTTAATTAATTTGCTTTTCTTTTTTCTTTCATTCAAAACTTATTACTATGGTTTCCATGTATTTTGTATTTTTTATATGCATTTTAGGTTAGTTTGACAGAGGAAATGTCTATGCTTATGCAAACCTCCATCGCACATTTTGACATAATACACTCGCGATCATAAAATCCGGGTCATCTTGAAAATTTTAAGTTTCTTAAATATTTTTGCCTCTGGTGCAGTAATAACCTTTTTTTTTGGCTAATGTATTTTTAATTTGTCATCAATGTTTGTTTTGAAAGAAAAAAAATGGTTTTTTATTGTTTTTATTGAAAAAAACAGAAAACAAATCAAATTGTTGATAAAAGACATACGAAAAAGAATGGAAAATACAGAACGTGGTAAAAAATCAGTGAAATTTCAATAACCAATATCGTGTATTGCCTCCCCTTGCTCTAATAACCTATGGCAGACACGGGTCATACTCTCAATTTTTCTCCGGATTACATGTTGTGGTATGTTATTCCACTCTCTCACTAACATATCCGTAAGCTCCTGTGCGTTGTTAGGAGGAGGTGTATGGGTTTGAATACGTTTTTTCAAATCGTCCCAGAGATGTTCGATGGGATTCAGGTCCGGAGACCTAGCTGGCCAGGGTACCCTCGTAATTCCAACTTCGTCCAAGTATTACATACTGATCCTGGCAACGTGCGGTCGCACGTTGTCCTGCATAAAAACGGCGTTTTCTCCAAGCCCTGACATGTTGGGCATAACATGTTCTTCCGGAATCTCCGTAATGTACCTTCGTGCAGTTAGGGACCCATTTTCGATGTAGGGTAATTCTGTGTGGAAGTCGGAAGATATACCTCCCCAAGCCATGACTGAGCCTCCACCAAATGGCATTCTTGGAGCAATGCAAGCTTGTGAAAATCGTTCACCGGTTCTCCTCCAAACTCTTACACGTCCATCGGATCCAGTTAGGCAGAAACGGGATTCATTTGAGAATAACACTGCTATAATCGTTAATTCCCCAATGCGCGTATTATCGAGCAAATGCTAGTCGTGTAACTCGAGGCACCCGGCGAAGTGGCGGTCCTCTAGCCATTACCCGAGAAGATAGTCAAGAAGAACGAAGTCTTCTTCTGACTGTTGCAACACTAAAATTGCGATTTCGTACTTCCTCTAGACGATTTTGATGCATAACCGCCGTTGAGGTCCGGTTTCGTAAAGCCTGAAACACAAGGAAACGGTCATCTAGTGCCTTGGTCGTTCTTCTTCGTCCAGAGTCAGGTCGCCTGGTTAGCAAACTTGCCTCCTGAAAGCATTGAAGCACTAGTTGAACCGTAGAAAGGCTTACGCCAACAGTTCTTGCGACTTACCGTTGAGTGTGACCGTCTTCCACAAGTGCAACAATTTGTGCCGTTTCAACAACAGTCAAAGGCATTTTTGTCAAAAAAGAAACACTAATAATGGCACTAATAAACACTAATGGTGGCAATAATAAACGTTTGTCCGTTGCATTTGAACAGAAAGTCGAAGTACAAACGAGACATTTAAAACAAGCGGAGTTACAGGTAGCGTTCATTTTGGAAAGTGTGCACTTTACTGCGAAATCGGCACTATTGGAATTCTTTCTTACAAAGGAAACCGCAACAATTCTCAGAAACATGCATTAGTTTGTATTTGTGTTATTATTATTTACGATAAAGCTCGTTAAAAATGAAATATCGGTGATTTTCAAGGTGACCTGGATTTTATGATCGCGAGTGTATGTAAAAATGCTTCGTTTGCACTTATTAAATAAGCAACAGAGTTTATTTTACTAAGTAATTAAGAAGCGAAAAATACAAATAAATTTTTTTTTATCTTGTATAATTTTTATAAGAACTTTTATATAGTTGCTTTTTTCATTGAAAGAAGATTACTGTATATAGCACTAAGATTTTCAATGTCTTCTCTTTTGTTTAAGGTGTTTTGTGTAGTTTTAATTAAACACATTTCCAGAAATCTTTTGTTTTGATTTCTTTCCCTTCACAATATTTCTGCTTGATCATAGTTAGGCATGTGGCCCATCATAATAGAATGTTCACTTAATGCACAGGCTTGCACTTGATTCAGATTAATGTCTTCTTATGCGATGTTAATCTTCCGGACACATTTCTGGACGTTTCTCCAATATCTTTAAATTATTACAGGGCAGAGAGTGCACCACATTGGAGCTTTCTTTAATAGTTAAGGGTGTTTTTAGTTTGGTGTGTAATTTCGATATTGTTTTTATATTTATGGTTCCAATTTTGATATTAGGTACTTTTCTAAATGTATTTATTAGTCTATTTGTTAAACCTGGAATATATGGTAAAGAGTGGTACATATAACGTATTTTGGCTGTTTGTTGAAACTTCTCTTTGATCTGTCGTTATGACTTGTGAGACACCAAAAATAAGTCTGTTCAGAAGGTTCACTGGGAATGAATTCTCTGATCGTTGAACATGATCGTTTTTAGTTTTTTAAGACCGGCTGTTCTATATTCAGGATATGACAAAGTTATAACCCTACTTTTCATATTTAATACTAGGCTGGTCTTAATCGTAGATGGATATGCTGAAAAGTAATTAATAAACCTAAAGGTAAAAGAAATAATAAATTAGATTTACTCACAATCAATTTAATTTAACTATCCAGACGACCGGTTTCGCTTTCTACAATATGCAAAGCATTTTCAGGTCTCGATACAAAGTTAAATAAATGCTGAAATAATAAACCCATATTAGGGTGTTGTCTAATAAAGATAAACAAAGATAGATGATATAAATTATATAAACTACAGTAATTATGCCAATATTACATGTCTGTGGTTTTTCAAAATGAATAAAATGTTTAAGCAGACAAGGTAAGACCCACAAATTGGTAAAATAGTCTATTAAACTGTAATAAATTAATAAATGAACAAATAAATAAAACATTACTTACATGCCGGTACTCTATTAATTGATGGTTGAAAGAACATGGTTCAAACTATCCTGTATTGTTGATTGGAGAACCTAAGTCTGCTATTGTAATTGTTTGATAGTAAACGGGGAAGTTCTTGAGGAGACAGATTTTATCCAATGAAGTAGAGATAGGTGTAATGTAATTGTTTGTTTGATGAAAGTAATGTTCTATACCATTGAGTTATTTAAAAGTTATTTATATTTATTCTAGAGATATATTTATGAAATGTGTGTTATTTATTGAGATTTTATTTTTTGAAGGTGACAGTTGTAAGACAATGAATGAGATTAGATGTACAAATTGTGTGGATGTGCAATTCTTTCAACTTGTAATAATAATAAATAAACGTGTTGCTACATATTGGTTTTCTATACCATTCTGTTTTTAGAACATGGTTTGAATCACGGTATAACATCTTATCTAGAAATGTTATGTAGTTGTTGTTTTCTAGTTCTACTGTAAATTGCAAGTCTGGGCAGTGACTGTTAAATATGTGTAGTGTGTCCATTATTTTGTCTTTTGGGAGTGCAAGAATTAAATCGTCCATGTATCTATTTAAAAATGGGATATTAAACGGTAGCTTGCTAAAACAGCTTTCAATTAAATCATCCATTACGAAGTGGTATAGGATTGGTGATACTTCGTTTCCTATGGGTGTACCATGTATTTGTTTGTAATACACCTCATTAAAGACCAGTATGTTTGAGTCAAATATGAAGGATAGTATTGTTATTATATACTAAGTATATACTATTGAGCTGTGTTGTGAGATGTTTGTCCATTAGTTTTTTATAGTAGTCAATGATTTTCTGAAACGACAAGTTGGTGAACAATGATACTACGTAAGATAATTTTTTTTATTTGTGTTTGGTTTTTCCCTTCTTAATTACTTAGTAAAATAAACTCTGTTGCTTATTTAATAAGTGCAAATAAAATATTTTTACATATTATGTCAAAATGTGCGATGAAGGTTTGCATAAACATAGACACTTCCTCTCTCAAACTTACCTAAAATGCATATAAAAAAAAAGAAGATACGCGGAACTAGAAACCATAGTAATAAGTTTTGAATGAAAGAAAAAAAAAAGCAAATTAATAAAATGTCGTCAAATGTTAAGTAATTCTGTTAATTAGTTTTTTGTTTTCATTTTTAGTACGTTTTAAGAACGAGTTTGACTACAAAACCCAAAATATTCATATGTATTAATACTCACCTAGCCACTAAAGCCCTTTCCATGAAAAATAAATATATATATATATATATATATATATATATATATATATATATATATATATATATATATATAAATTATGCTCGCTTGAAATATTTGGTTTTCGAGGTTATGAAGTATTAAAATTGCATAGAAATTATAAATATGTGATGAGTTTAAAAATACGTATTGTAATGCTAACATATTCCGAAGTCTGTATAGCTTTATATAAATAAATAAATACCCAGTTTGAATCGTATTTTAAAACTTTATCAAGATGCCACTTACTTTGAAGGTATTAATTGCATACTTCACATTCGAAGATATCTGTCCCTCCAGCTTTTCAATTAGGAAGTTTGAAACGCTTATTTAGATTTCACTCAAACACGTGTTATAGATTTGGCGAACTCCTTTAATTTTCCGAAGCTATAAAATCCATTAAACCCTTTAGCTCTCAAAAGCCGTCCCTGATTTTACAAGACTATTCACTTTGATGAGAAATTCCTAGTGCCAGAAGTCTTTATTGCCCAATAGAGAAAATTAGTGTGATCTGTTTCAAAGAGGCAGGGAAACAAACACTCTGGAGTCGTAAAGCAAACAAAACTAAAGTTGAAAAGAGATATTACTTTTAACAGCAAAACCAGCATAGTGAGCACGTACTATATTGTTTTGTAGAATTAGAAACTTTAAAAGTCAAATAAACTTTATCATTTTCCAAAACTTGTCTCTTTGAAAACATCCATATGTTAACTTAACAAAAATATTTACCACATCTACTATTGCGCGGTGCAAAATAGTTGACACATATTATTGATACATATTTGATAAGGACATATTTAAATTCTTTAATACCAATGCGAATGAATATACTATACTTATTAAAATTACTTATATCTGGAGAAATAAAAACGCGTATAACAATAGCAAACTGATGTTACTGTAGAGTACCAAAATACTTAGTCAACAAAAGTACATCTCAAAAAATACAACTAAGAATATACATAAGATTATTGAATCAATAATCTTAGATTAATCCTCTTTATCTGTCCACGCAAAATTATTTGAATAGTTTGTGAAAACTGAACATGGAGAAACAGATATAACTATAAATCCGAACACCCAATAGAAATTATTTTATTTTAATAAAATTTGGTATATGGGTTTACTTGACAAAAACAATAAATTATTAGAATTTCAGCCATATCAGTTTAGGTTTTCCTCTGTCACTTGCTTAAAGTAATGAAATGCCATTAGAAAATCGTAGAAATTTATTAGTAACAAAATATGTATTAAAATTAAGGGCTAGAACAAGCGACTTACTAAGTATGCTGTATGAATTATCCATACAAAATCTAGTAAACAATTATTGGAAAATAAAAAATTCACCTCCATTAGCGGATGCCTTTCTGGAAACCAATGATTTACCGGTTACACTTTCAATAAATTTTATTATACCATTTTATAAATTAGAATTTAATACGATCTTCAAAAAATCATATATTTCCGAAATATTCAGATTCACATCAAATAAATAAGAACATCACATTAGAACATTCACATCCAAGTTGAAGACGTCTTATACCTACTGTATAAAAGAAACATACCAACAATATTATACAAACCATCGAAAACATCTACTTCCATAATTGAATACAGGCAAAGGTAAATGAAAAACTAACACAGTGTATACCAGTACAAAGCGGAGTCAGACAGGGTGACTCGTTAAGTCCACTTCTCTTTAATATAATAATGGACGAAATAATACAAGCAGTACGTAAAGATCATGGCTACAGAATGGGGAACAAAGAAATCCAAATATTATGTTATGCAGACGACGCCGCATTAATCGCCGAGACAGAAGACGAACTCCAAAGATTAACACAAATCTTCAATACAACAGCCAAGAAATACAATATGATAATATCAGCAGAAAAAATCAAATTTATGACAACATCTAAATACCCAATACGATGTAAGATCAAAATTGATGGGAAGATAATAAAGCAGGAAGCAAGGTTTAGATATCTGGGCATAGATATAACTAGTTACGGAGATATTGAAGAAGAAGTACGACAACAAAGCTTAAAAGCAAGTAAAGCGGCGGGATCTCTTAATGACACAATCTGGAAGAACAAACACTTAAGATAAGATACAAAAACAAGAATCTATAAAGCAGCAATTAGACCTATATTAACATACACGGCGGAGACAAGATCTGACACATCTAAAACGAGACGATTACTAGAAACAACAGAGATGAAAATACTACGACGAATATCAGGGAAAAGTCTGTCGGATAGGGAGAGAAGCGAAAACATAAAAAGAGCATGTAATATAAAAGACATAAATAGATGGGTAAAAAAACCGAAACAGGAGTGGAACGAACACAATAGTAAAATAGTGGAGGATAGGATAGTACGAATAGCTCGAGATAAGTCACCAAATGGACGAAGAAGTATTGGCAGACCAAGAAAAAGATGGTGCTGCAATTTAAACAATTTAAGAGACTAATATTGAAGAAGAAACTGGCTTTAAAGCCTATATACAAGAAGGAAGAAGAAGAAGAAAACAGTTAAATTTTGATTTTTAAAAATGTTACCAATTAGATATAATCATCACGTTAAATGATCAGTAAGTCTTAGGTCATCAACAATCTTATATCTTATAAACAGAATGAGAGACGAAAGGGTAATTAAGATAGCGAAAGACAAATTGCGTCGGGTAGAATAAGAGTGGGCGGATCACGGAAAAGATGGTGTAACAATATAACATGAAGGCACGATCCAAGGAATCAGAAATAGGCCGAGTTTAAGTCATAGAACTCGCAATGCAGCAAGTCAAAAAAATATACAAACAATTCACACTGACGAGTAATTCGAAGTGCGAAATAAAGTTAAACAGAATCGACGGAATAAAAATCAACAACGTAGAAATGTCGCGTTTAATCTCTATTTAAACGAATTCAATTATAATTTAGCAATTGACTACAGTTTCCCAGCAAATTGTTACTATTGGACAAAGTTAAATTTAAAGGTGGAGCACCTGGATTTTGTTGCGCCAGTAGCCAAGTCAAATTGACGCCATATATTGGTTTCCGGAAACCGACCTAATTCTACTCATTTTTTGACTCATAAAGCTAAGCAGAACAATATCTATCGGGTCAGATTAATTAGTCTATAAAAACAACACCACATGTTTACCCCTCCTCGAATTCCCTTTTAAAGTGTGTAATTATCATTACCAATATTTGATTCTCACAGCTAGTGTCTGATCTAAAGCCAACTTGATCTATTGATATTGCTTCAAATACCAACGGGCAGTCTGTTATATATATATATATATATATATATATATATATATATATATATATATATATATATATATATATATATATATATATATATATATATATATATATATATATATATGTATATAGTAAACTCTTAAATATTGGGGAAATCTGCAAGAAAGACTCTAATGAGTATCAATTGTTTCGCCGAACGTTTTCGCCAAAGAGAATTAATTTGGCTTCTTCAGGGCCGAAAGAGAATAAATTATAATTAGCTACCATATATTATCTATTAAAACATTATTGATCTTACCGTAACTTAGAATTGTAGAGTTGGAATATTAAACAACTTTGCTAGTAACATAGTAGTGTTTTTTGTTACTATGTGCAAAAAAAGTTTTTTTTAAGGTTTGAAATGTATGGTAGCTTTGTACTTAACACGCAAAGGTTTACCCAAGGTTAATCGAAAAACCCAATGTAACTACATTTAAAAGGAGATAATTCTTTGAATTGTCGCCAATAACTAAATTTTTAATTTTTAGAAAGTTTAAAAGTGAGGTTCTGTTTTAGCCAGAACGCATGCTTATCATCATCAGCGCATAATATCACTTTTAAACTTTCTAAAAATCAAAAATTTAGTTATTACCGACAATTCAAAGAATTACCTCCTTTTAAATGTAGTTACATTGGGTTTTTCGATTAACCTTGGGTAAACCTTTGCGTGTTAAGTACAAAGCTACCATACATTTCAAACCTTAAAAAAAACTTTTTTTGCACATTGTAACAAAAAACACCACTATGTTACTAGCAAAGTTTTTTAATATTCTAACTCTACAATTCTAAGTTACGGTAAGATCAATAATGTTTTAATAGATAATATATGGTAGCTAATTATAATTTATTCTCTTTCGGCCCTGAAGAAGTCAAATTAATTCTCTTTGGCGAAAACGTTCGGCGAAACAATTGATACTCATTAGAGTCTTTCTTGCAGATTTCCCCAATATTTAAGAGTTTACTATATAAATATATATATATATATATATATATATATATATATTTATATATATATATATATATATATATATATATATATATATTTATATATATATATATATATATATATATATATATATATATATATATATATATATATATGTTAGATCACTAATCACGTATTTGACTTTTTAAAAAAGAACTTTATTTGTTACAAATTAAATATTAAATAATAGTACAAAATTAAATTAATTTAAAATGACTACAATAACTGGACTGGTCGAAGTTGCAGCTAAGAGTGATTCCGGCATCTGAGAATGGTAATTTATAGGTTTGGTATGAAGTGCTGAATTGCTGTTCCCATGAATGTTGGCCAACGGTTCGTACAAAGTTCTAATGCGTGCTCAGCGGTTTCTATGGGAATGGGATGATGAAATCTGAAGTCGGCGAACTTAAGCTAGTTCAAGGTTAATATTTTCTCATATAACAGCTCCCCTTATTAGTGAAAAGTCAATGCCATTGCTTTGACTTTTACAGAGTAACTGGTGTTTCTGCTTCGCTTTCCTGTTGGACATTGGGTCTTCTTCTGAAGGAGGTTAAGCTTTGAAGTTTCTGTCTAATGGAATTTCTGCGTGGTAGTGGAGTTGGAGGCTGATCCTGGGACAAGGAGATTGCAATTTTTGGGAATATTTTGGTTCGGTATTTGCAGAAAAGGTATAAGATAACTAGGATAATAATCAGGGATAAGGTTGATATAGTGAATAAGGGTAGATGTTCCTCAATGAATGATTGGCTCATAATATGGTCCAGTTCTTCTGAATATTGGTCCAATTTGTGTTGTGCAATATTTAAGTCATCTACGTTGATTTTACTGAGTTTTAGTGGTTTCAATTTTGATAGGTGACTCTTTGTCTCAAAATGGTCACAGCATCTGTAGGGTACGTTAACTGGGTGACTTCTATACGTGATATTTGTATATTTCTCAATTTGGTCTCTAGCATGAATTCTGGTACTGCCAATGAATGCAATACATTCGGGAATTAATCTTAAGATTGAATTTGTTTTTATTATTTGTGTAGTGACGTCTTTCCTTGCACATTTGATTGTTACTGGTAATGGATCGGAAATGGTTAGTAACCATAAATTTCGGTCAATTTCTTGTACATTGTAACCTTGTGCCAAAAGCATGGACATCTGGCAAGTTTTTGGTAAGTTGCTGAGAGGTTTCAAAAGCTGGGCTTCACATATAGCATCTGTGTCTATGGGATACGGAAGAATGTCTGTACACATTCTTTGGTTTTGACTGATTAGATTGTGGATGGTTAACGCTAGAAAATGTTAGTTTAATGTCGTATAATTCGCATAGATCTTTGATTATAGCATTCTCGAATTCTCGACCGCAGTCACAATGAATTCTTAGTGGTGTTCCATAGTGTTGAAAAAAGAGTAGGAGTGTCTTGACTACTGTTACTGCCTTTTTGTCTTCCAAAGGATAGGCTTGCGTGAATTTTGTCAATTCGTCACGAATAGTTAAAGCATAGTTCCTAGTAGGGTATTCGAATATATCCATATTTATTCTTTCGAATGGTGTTTTTGGAGTTTCTGTTATGACTAGTGGTCCACTTAAGTTTTTCCTGCAAATCTTAACTTTTTGGCAAATTTCACATGCTTTTACAAATTTCTCTACATCTTTTGTTAAATTCTTCCAATTGTATTTCTGCTTTATTCTTCTGACAGTTTCGTTTATTCCTCGATGTAAGTTGTTTTTACCGCAATGGTAATGATCTAAAATTTGAGGGATTTCGTCTTCGCTGGCAGTTTTAATTATATTTTGACAGATTCTTAATTTTAATTCTTTGTCAGCAAAAATATAAGAAAATATCTCTAGGATAGGTAGTTCGAGATTATTTTCGACGCAATATATTTTTGATTCATCGAATTGATCTTTATTTGCAAAAAGTACAAGAAACAAGTGTGATATTACTCGTTCGGGATCAAACGGTAATGGTATAATAAAATATTTTCGATCTTTTACAGTTTTGCTGTGTACAATATTAATTCTTCGGTTACTGTATTCCATGTTTTCTTCGAATATGTCATTCATTATTTTCTCGTGGAGTTCTTCAAGTTTATTTTGCCAAAAAAATGTAACAATATTTTTGTTGGATTTGTCTAATAAGTCCGTATTCGATGTTTCAATTTTAGAATAATCGATTATTGACTTAGTTCTATACAGTTCGATAAACTTGTCAAGTTCTTCGGACATTTTTTCTATATTTTCTTCATCGTCGTCTTCGTTTTCTTGAGTTTCCGTGTCATCTTCATTCGATGCATGTAATGAGATTTTTGATTGAAAGTTTGCACAATCCTTGAAATGGTTAATCTTTATCCTTGAGAGGGCATCTGCATTTCTGTTTATTTTTCCTGCGCGATGTTCTATTTTATAATTGTATTCTTCGAGTTTTAGGCGCCAACGCGCTAATCGGCTTCCGGGATCTTTTATCGAGAAAAGCCATGTAAGGGGTCGATGATCGGTAATCAGGGTGAATTTTCGGCCAAAAAGATATGGTCTAAAATGTTTGACTGCCCATACGATAGCTAATAGTTCTCTCTCTATAGTCGAATATTTTGTTTCGGCACCGCATAATGTTCTGGAGGCATAAGCTATGGGTAAATCTTTTCCAATAGGGCCTTGCGATAGAACAGCTCCAATCGCGAATGCACTAGCGTCAGTTGTTAGTAAAAATGGTTCCTCAAAATTGGGATATATAAGTATTGGATCTGAAGTTAAAATATTTTTGAGTTCGTTAAAGGCTTCTTTGCAATCAGAATTAAAAATAAAAGGTACGTCTTTCTGAAGTAGTTTCGTAAGTGGTTTAGAAATTTTGGCAAAATTTGGAATAAATCTTCTATAGTAACCGGCTAAGCCTAAGAATGACTTTATTTCTTTGGTGTTCTTTGGTTCCGGGAAGTTTTTGATGCAAGATATTTTAGCTGGATTTGTTTTTACACCATTTTCTGTTACAAGGTGGCCCAAATATGCTACTTCTTTTCTTAAAAATTCGCACTTGTCTGGCTGTATTTTTAAATTTGCTTTTCGTAACCTTTTAAAAACTTCTGTTAGTCGTGACATGTGATCATGAATAGTGGGTGAGTAGATAATTATGTCATCCATATACACTAAGCATCTTTCGTTTTGTATTCCTAAGAGGATGTTGTCCATTACTCTCTGGAAAGTAGATGGAGCATTCATTAGTCCGAATGGCATGCGGACAAATTCGTAATGTCCATTTTCGACGGAAAAGGCCGTTTTCTGGATGTCTTGTGGCTCGATTTCAATCTGGTGAAATCCAGACGCTAAATCTAGTGTTGTGAAGTATTGGCATCTTCCTAGTTGGTCCAATAGTTCTGATATTTGTGGTAGAGGATAACGGTCTTGTACTGTGAGTTCGTTGAGTTTTCGATAATCAATAACAACTCGCCATTTTTGTTTTCCTGACGTATCTAATTTCTTCGGTACGACCCAGACTGGACTCGACCAGGGCGAGACACTTTTCTGGATTATTCCTTCTTCTAACATTTTATTAATTTGCGTCTTTACCTCTTCCTTATGTATTTGAGGATATCTATAGGATTTAGTGAAGATAGGTTTAGCGTTGTTTGTTTCGATTTTGTGCTTGATTTCGTTTGTGAAGGTCAGTTTGTCGCCTTCGACATAAAATATATCTGCGTATTCAGTACATATATCTAGAATTAGTTCTTGTTCTTCGCAATTTAGATGATCAATTCTTAGTTGTTCTTTAATTATTCGTGTTCTATCTACTACGGGTTCTTCAAAATCATTTCCGTTGTAGGATAGGATTGTCTCCGAATTTTTGAAAGGTTCGATTGAAATGTCTGAAAATTCGATTGTCTTCGGCATAGCATTAGCATTTAGTACGGAAGTTAAGAATTCTCCATTTTCATCTACATGGACTAATGCATGAGGTAATCTAACTTTTTCTATTTCTTGAGCTGATAATATGGCATCTGTATTTGATAAGTTGCATTTTAGTCTGCATATTTGTTCGGTCCGGCTGTCAATGGTAATTCTGTTTTTTCCTTTTATTCGTTTTCTCTCTGGTCTTTCAAGATTTTTGTCTTGATCTCGGTTTTTTACGATAGTATATTTTTCATTTATAGGGTTTTGATATTTTAAATTTGATTCCTGTTTAGAATCTGATTTAATTTTTATTTTAGGTTCGTTTTGTCTTATTTCTGTGGGGTGTGTCGGTGTTTTGTCTTTAGGAGGTGTGTTTGTCTCGTGTCCTACTTTGTGAAGGGTGACAGTTTTAAAATTTGTATGCAACTGTCGGGATTTAAGATCTATTACGCATTCATAATGATCTAGAAAGTCTAGGCCTATTATGCCATCGAAATCAATGTCTAAATTGAAAATAAAGACTTTGTGAGGATTATTGTCAGTGAAGGGAATCAGGACAGATTCTGTTATTAACAATTTTTGATCGGTTATACCTTGAATAGTAACGTTTTCAGGAAATCTATTATGATAATTGCGTGCTGTGTTTTCTTTGAAAACAGTGATTCCAGCACCTGTGTCGATTAAAAGTTTAAAAGTGTTGGTAGCATCGTTAATGTAATATAAATTTTTGGAACTCATTGTATGAAATGGGGTTACATGAATGTCTGTTCGGGAAAATTGAGATTCGGGTGAAAGTTGTCCAAGTTGAGTGCTTGGATTTGTTCTTGGATATTCGTAATATCCGTTGAGGGGTTCGTATGATTGGGAGGGTGATTTCGATTCTGAAGTGAAAGAAAATCCTGATAATTTTGTGTGTTATTGGTTTCGTAAATGTTATCAGTTTGTGGATTATTTTCTGTATAATAATCTGTTTCATAGTTTTCATAATTATCGGTATTATAATAATTATCTGTATAGTATTCGTCTGTATAATAGTTAGTCGTCATTTCATCAGGGTATTCGTTTAAAACATGTGCTCTTTGGAAGTTTGGGTTTCTTTGAATAACAGATGGACGATTTTGATTTTGATTTTGAGATGAAAAGGAAGGTCTCTGTTTGTTGAAATTTGGATTATTGGACGAATTATTATATTGGTTTTGGTAACCGTGTGGCCTTGAAAAAGTTTGGTTTGGCTGTACGAAACGTGAAGAGCGGCATTCACTATTTAGATGACCAATGCGGCCACAATTTGTACATTTTGTAAACTGAGATGAGGGTCTTCTCATTGGTTGAGAGGGTTTAGGAATAGTTGATCTAGAATTAGATTTTTGTTCTTCAAAATATGACAATTGAAGTTCGCGTCTAATACGATTGCTTGCTTCAATGAGATCTTTTGGATTACTAGCCCTAATAATTTGTCCTAGACGAGGTTCTAAACCGGTTAAAAGTGTGTTTAGGGCCATGGTATCGATTAAGTCACATTGGGCAGTTTTTTGATCTGGGGATAAATTTGCTACTTGGATCGAGGCGTGCATTTTTGCATTCAGAACTTGTAAACGGTTAAAGAAAGTTAGAGGAGATTCGTTAGATAGTTGTCTTAGTCTTTGTAAGTCTTGTATTAAGGAGGTCAGGTCTCTACTGTCTCCGAAATGTAGATTTAGTAATTGTTTTATTTCTGTATAAGAAATTGGTTTTCTAGAATTAATAAGCTGTGCAGCTTTACCTTTGAGTTTATTTTTTACGTGAATCGTTAATAGAACGCGCTGATCGCCTGTGGCCATTTTAAAAGCACAGTCGCACGCATCTAAAAATGTAGAAAGAGAAATCGGATCGCCTTCAAATTCTGGGATAATAGAAAATATTTCCGAAAGCTTGTATGGTTCGATTTCTTGTTGAGTCTGGGAACGTGTCTCAGGCATTTTTCGAGATATTTTTAAACGAAAATGAAAAATAGAAGTATGGAGAAATATAAAATGTATCAGTATATAAGGGAGAAAAAAAAATGTGGTGGTATATAAAGGGCAAAAATGTATCAATATAAAAATATCAAATAATATATCAACAAAAATGTATCAAATATACCAAATAAAAATATATCAAGAGAAAATATACCAAAATATAGCAAGTAAAAAAAATATGTCAATAAAATATCAGTATAAAATAGTATGTAAAGAAATATCAATAATTTCAAATATTAGATAATCAACTTGTATTTTTTTTCATGTATCTTGATTAATTGACTTGCAGTATAGTCAATTTCGTAAATTATTATAACAAAATTATTAACGAGATGATTCAAAATCCACTTACATAAAGAAGAACATCGGGACGCCTTGTTCTCTCTGCTCAGCTACCAGGGGCTTCACTAGGTGTTCCTTCCGTAGATTACAGGAGTGAGGTTGTTCGGAGATGCTTTCTTCTTTAAGGGTTGTCTTGTTCTCTCTGCTCGGCTACCAGGGGCTTCACTAGGTGTTCCTTCCGTAGGTCACAGGAGTGAGGACTTCCGTAGATTCTTTGTTCCGTTAAGGGATGAGAATCCGCCGCTGCCAGTGAGTATACACGTGTTCTAGCAACGTTAACCGGATCCTACTGACTTTGCGCCAATTGTTAGATCACTAATCACGTATTTGACTTTTTAAAAAAGAACTTTATTTGTTACAAATTAAATATTAAATAATAGTACAAAATTAAATTAATTTAAAATGACTACAATAACTGGACTGGTCGAAGTTGCAGCTAAGAGTGATTCCGGCATCTGAGAATGGTAATTTATAGGTTTGGTATGAAGTGCTGAATTGCTGTTCCCATGAATGTTGGCCAACGGTTCGTACAAAGTTCTAATGCGTGCTCAGCGGTTTCTATGGGAATGGGATGATGAAATCTGAAGTCGGCGAACTTAAGCTAGTTCAAGGTTAATATTTTCTCATATAACATATATATATATATATATATATATATATATATATATATATATATATATATATATATATACAACAGACTGCCCGTTGGTATTTGAAGCAATATCAATAGATCAAGTTGGCTTTAGATCAGACACTAGCTGTGAGAATCAAATATTGGTAATGATAATTACACACTTTAAAAGGGAATTCGAGGAGGGGTAAACATGTGGTGTTGTTTTTATAGACTAATTAAACTGACCCGATAGATATTGTTCTGCTTAGATTTATGAGTCAAAAAATGAGTAGAATTAGGCCGGTTTCCGGAAACCAATATATGGCGTCAATTTGACTTGGCTACTGGCGCAACAAAATCCAGGTGCTCCACCTTTAAATTTAACTTTGTCCAATAGTAACAATTTGCTGGGAAACTGTAGTCAATTGCTAAATTATAATTGAATTCGTTTAAATAGAGATTAAACGCGACATTTCTACGTTGTTGATTTTTATTCCGTCGATTCTGTTTAACTTTATTTCGCACTTAGAATTACTCGTCAGTGTGAATTGTTCGTATATTTTTTTGACTTGCTGCATTGCGAGTTCTATGACTTAAACTCGGCCTATTTCTGATTCCTTGGATTGTGCCTTCATGTTATATTGTTACACCATCTTTTCCGTGATCCGCCCACTCTTATTCTACCCGACGCAATTTGTCTTTCGCTATCTTAATTACCCTTTCGTCCCTCATTCTGCTTATAAGATATAAGATTGTTGATGACCTAAGACTTATTGATCATTTAACGTGATGATGATATCTAATTGGTAACATTTTTAAAAATCAAAATTTAACTGTTTTCATCTTCTTCTTCCTTCTTGTATATAGGCTTTAAAGCCAGTTTCTTCTTCAATATTAGTCTCTTAAATTGTTTAAATTGCAGCACCATCTTTTTCTTGGTCTGCCAATACTTCTTCGTCCATTTGGTGACTTATCTCGAGCTATTCGTACTATCCTATCCTCTACTATTTTACTATTGTGTTCGTTCCACTCCTGTTTCGGTTTTTTTACCCATCTATTTATGTCTTTTATATTACATGCTCTTTTTATATTTTCGCTTCTCTCCCTATCCGACAGACTTTTCCCTGATATTCGTCGTAGTATTTTCATCTCTGTTGTTTCTAGTAATCGTCTCGTTTTAGATGTGTCAGATCTTGTCTCCGCCGTGTATGTTAATACAGGTCTAATTGCTGCTTTATAGATTCTTGTTTTTGTATCTTATCTTAAGTGTTTGTTCTTCCAGATTGTGTCATTAAGAGATCCCGCCGCTTTACTTGCTTTTAAGCTTTGTTGTCTTACTTCTTCTTCAACATCTCCGTAACTAGTTATATCTATGCCCAGATATCTAAACCTTGCTTCCTGCTTTATTATCTTCCCATCAATTTTGATCTTACATCGTATTGGGTATTTAGATGTTGTCATACATTTGATTTTTTCTGCTGATATTATCATATTGTATTTCTTGGCTGTTGTATTGAAGATTTGTGTTAATCTTTGGAGTTCGTCTTCTGTCTCGGCGATTAATGCGGCGTCGTCTGCATAACATAATATTTGGATTTCTTTGTTCCCCATTCTGTAGCCATGATCTTTACGTACTGCTTGTATTATTTCGTCCATTATTATATTAAAGAGAAGTGGACTTAACGAGTCACCCTGTCTGACTCCGCTTTGTACTGGTATACACTGTGTTAGTTTTTCATTTACCTTTGCCTGTATTCAATTATGGAAGTAGATGTTTTCGATGGTTTGTATAATATTGTTGGTATGTTTCTTTTATACAGTAGGTATAAGACGTCTTCAACTTGGATGAGATCGAAAGCCTTTGTCAGGTCTATAAAACATAGATATGCTGGTTTATTGTACTCGATGGCCTTTTCTGTGATTTGTCTTAGTACAAATACGGCATTACAAAAATTTAACTGAAAATAAAAAATTACTTCCTCAGTGTTCCAATCATATATACCATATGTTAGTCTATCAAAGCTTACCAAAAATCGATATTAAATTAAACTTTTGATATAAGGTGTAATTTCAATAAACTAATTGCGACCCTTGTTAACTCTTGTTTTAATTTATTTTTGAAAATACCCTTCTCAAAATACTCATTGAACAAACTAAAACTGGATAAACGTTCCGATTAAATGGACACTGCATTAAAAATTAAATAAATTCGACCGAACAATGCAGCTGTTACATGACATTTGCATCGTGGCAACAATCAACCAAAAATTGTTAAACGCGCGAAATTGAAATAATCGTTAAGTTTTCTGAAATCAAGTAAATGGCTGCAAAAAATTAACGGCATTAGTAAGTTAAAGGATGTCAGACAAAAAAATTTTAAAAAACATCTTTCAAACATTTTTATAAAACCCATTTATCAAGCCTAAATACTTGAACAATAGGGTATCGTATTAGCCCCGTTTCTTTTACCATCTATAGTGCGGACGTTCTCATTATATCATCTAAAAAATTCGGTTATGCGGACGATTTAGCTATTTCTTCTCAAATTACCAGCATGTTAGATCTCAAAGCTGCCCTTTTATGATCTAAGCTTGAAATTAACTAGTTCTTTGTGGAGATAATTTCGAGTATCACAAAAAATCCAAACTCATTATCTTCATCTAAACAATAAGATAACCAAAGAGCTCTAAAAGTTACTTTTAAGAAAGTTAATACTACTCTTAAATATTTAAGTGTCATCTCTGAACAGACGTTTTCGTACAACAAACCACTAACAGTAGCAATAAAGCAAGAACAAATTTAGTAGTAAAGTTGTGTATCTGAAATAATATCTTTCACAACTTCGTCGAATTGATGAAAGAAGCAACCACACCAAATCAAAAATTCTTTCGGTAATAATTCAATTATAAGTCATGTGGAGAAACCAGGAAAAACCTCATCATACTATCCCGACATGGTAAGTATTTGGATTAACATTAATTTAGTTTACTCTCAATATTAACATTCAAATCTAATTTTATATATGTGTGACTTAAATAACTGTGATAAGTTCATAAAGAAAAACAAACTTCAAGGATCTGTTTATATTAGTCAAGTCTTGTGCGCCCATAACGAGGTGCCCACCCTCGCTCGGATCATAGGATGGTATCATATTATCATCGCCAAGTAAAATAAATGCATTATTTTAAAAATGCCAGCGTTCACCGCCAAAGCGCAGCGCCCAGCCTCGAGCCAGGTATCGGACCATAGACTTGGACCATAGTATTCGAGCTTAGTATTTTTTCGACCCTCGACCCTAGTACTCTACAATTGACACTGCGAGGCGCCGACCACCGACCCTCGCTTCGACAATAGGATCGTATCGATCGCCAGGTAAAATAAATACATTACTTTAAATGCGAGCGTTCATATGAAATAAGAAAAAAGTTTAAGTTAGTTCCGATTAGTGAAGGTGAAAGCACAATTCCTCGTAAGTTTTTACCGTTTTTAAAATCTGCCACAGAAGATTCAATCATAATGCTGAATATTTTCTAATGGTGAAAAAGGAAATATACCTACCTGTCATTATTTTAATTTTTTTCACAAAGTGCAGTGCTTCAGTTTGTTTAGATAGGGTATTTCCCATATATATATATATATATATATATATATATATATATATATATATATATATATATATATATATATATATATATATATATATTATATATATATATATATATATATATATATATATATATATATATATATATATATATATATTAATAATCTTTCTTATTGAGATCATTTTTAACACAAATATTTTTATCAGTTTTACCATGTCATCAAGAGAAATTATATTATATAGAAATGTAGCCATAAGCTCCCCTACTATTGAGACTCAGCAGATTCCGACGTCCGAAGTTATAAAAAGGAAGAAATCAATATTTTTATTATTATTGTAATTATTATGTTTCAATAGTGAATTTTAAATCATCAAATGTAGTAGTTTGTAGAATTTTTAAAATTGTAACTTTTTATTTCGAAATAAAGATTTTTTTTGGGAACTTAACGTAGAAGAAACATTTCTATTTTATATAAAGATGTAAAAAGATATTAATTTGTACATTTGGATATTTGTTTGTAAGATGTAACCGATGTCCAGTTAATTTTATGTTTCAGCCAGTAATAAATACAACATTTGTATCGTTTAATTTCTCTCACAATCTTCTCTTCTTTTGAGAAATAACAATATAATTCTAAAAGAAATGCACGAGTAGAACGTCCATATAAGATAAAAATGTGTGTTTCTTGTTTTTTTGACTATGCATATGCATATTAGTTTTAAAGAAATGCTTAACACATTTGCCATTTTTTGTATCTTTCTGAAATCATTCTTCTCGAATGTAAGATATCGCGTTTTCCTTATCTCTCGAAAAAAGATAAGGTGGCATCCTTTTTTGTCTTTTTTATTTAGTACACAATTCTGTCGACTTTATTTTTCGTTGGTACGTTTAAATTTTCAATTCTTTTGATCTCAATATTCCTCATGTTAGATATATAGATACACGTCCCCACTATCCACCCAGGTCTATAGTACATTGGTAACTAGATTCCACTGCACTCTGCCGACGAATTTTTGGTTTTTTTCATTTTGCTAAATGAAAGGTTTCTTCGACTTTGCACAGTTCGCTTACGATGCGAAGAGACGTGTTGGAACGGATTTTGACACTGATCTAACGATTGGTTATTTGTTTGAATTTTGCCCATTTGTTTAAAACGGTTAAAAAAATAAAGAAAAACAATGGGCTATTTTTTTGCTTGCCGCTTGTCTCTCTTTCCGTATTTTAACCAAAGATAGTAAACACGTTTATGATTTCTTTGATTTTTTCTTCTTTGAATAATTTGAAAAATGAATAATAATGTATTGTATTGTGAAAACTTTGAGACAGAATTAAATATCATTAAGCAAATAGCAGTAAACAATGGATACAACGAACAAACAATTAATAAAATTTTAAATCAAAACTTACCCAATAAAACACTGAAATTAGTATTTCCACCACCAGAGAAAAACCCAGTACCTTCTGCTCGATTACACATACAGGCAAAATATCAACAAATATAGGCAAACACATAAAAACGAAAGGAATAACACCAGCTTTCAGAACAAACAACAACTTGGGCAAATATATTAAAAACAACAAAAGCCAAAATAAAAAGTACTTACACAGTGGTGTACACAAACTTAAATGTGGCGACTGCCCAAAAACTTACATCGGTCAAACTGGTAGAAATTTTAATAAACGAATAGCAGAACATAAAAGGGCTTTCAATAATAGAAAAACAGATTCTACTTACGCACTTCACCTTCCAGATCATAATCAATCTTTTAATGACGAATTTCAAATTCTTTACATTCAAAATAAAGGCCTTAGGCTACCTTTCTTAGGAAATAGAAATTAACAAATTAAAAAACACAGATATAATTCTGAGTGACCAACTTAAGACAAACAGTTTGTTTGTGACAACCTAATTAATTAAAGACTATAAAGAGTAAACGCATGCCAAAAAGAGATCATTTAAAAAAGGCACTCTGCCGAAACAGCTGTAGTGATAAGTTTTTATAATAAATTTTTGAAAACAAAGTTTTCAGTGTTTTATTGTTACATCCAAAGAATTTCCATCAAGTAACGGTCGAATCCATCAATTAGTTAACAATAAATACTATAAAAAATAGTGCTGAAACACTTTGGTTTGTTCCAACACGCAATTTTTGTATGGTCTGAAAACCGTCACGAAACTACTTGTACCGTTTTTAATGAACATGTTCATCATTTGTATCGTCTGATGACAATAATTTGGAAACTGATGTTGGAACGATTTTCTGACAACTGACATAATTTGGTGACAATTTATTATTTTTTTAATTATTAATCAGTAGCTTGCACACATTTAAAACAAAGACCAATCTACCTAAATAATTCTGGTTTTTCACCCTAGGTTCGGCTAATAGCTCCAAATCATCACTACTATAATAATCAGAAAAATCACTAATTCCTTCGTCGTCAGTCATATTTATAAAGTTATAAATTAACGAGAAACAAATATATAAATAAATAATAAGTCTATCATAAGCACGTGATAATAACCTAACCTACCTTCTTCTTTTTTTTTAACAGATTTGCTGTTTTAATACAAAATCTAAGTTAATCTAGGCCCAACAAATTTAAAGAAGTAGAATAAAATCCTAGTGCGCAAGTCATCCCAACTAGTACATGCATTTGCCAGATTACTGAAATTATCGTCACGAAACTGTCACTGGGCGATCACAATTTTTGTTGGAACGGTCGGAAGGACGATGGGATAAACGATCATATTTTTGTTGGAACGTATTTTGTTTAGTGCGCAGGAGCGTAACCGTTACGTGACGGTTTTTCGTTGTGTTGGAACAAACCTTTAACCTCACTTGAAAACCAAAATAAAATGACCAACTTAACTAAAATAAGAATTTTTGATAGTACCGCTTAATGCGCAGGTAGTAAAAAACTCTAATAGGTTTTACCTACGCAATGAAATGACGGTTCCGAAACGGTACATTGAACGATCACAAGTTGAGTTGGAACGCCAAAGAAACGGTACGATGAACGGTCCATTTTCAGTTGGAACGCATTTTATCTATTGCGCAGAAGCGTTACCGTACATTGTACGGTTTCTGGGCGAGTTGGAACAGACCTGAAATAAACTCGCTGTTGCAAATTCCTCGACAGAATGTAATAGAACCTGGTTGTCTTTTTACAGATAAACCAAATATTATGATTCAAGTTAAGGTTAGATTCATGTAATCGAATAAAATATCTTCCAATAAAGTCGTTCCAGAAATGCACCTTAAAATATTTCCAATATAATTTTAAAGTCATCTACCTTAAAATGTATATTCTATGTCAGAATTGTTAATAATATGAATGAGACAGATAAAATTAAATTATCAGAAGAATTTTTTTGTATTGCCAAGTAACAAAAGAATTTGTTTAATTAGTATTTTTAAAACGTTTTTCGAAGTGGAAGTAGAAACGTTAAAATAAACGTATTTCAAACTAAAATTGTGGTTAGTTCCCAATAAAAATAGTTCATTATATTAAAATGTAACAAGAAAATAGCTTCAGAACATATCCCCTATGAAGATATCCCAAAAGAAAAGATAGATGAGAGGAATAGTAATTAATATAGTTGATTCTAGAGAATCTAAACAACTGCAGCGGTATGACCACGTGATGGGATAGGAGTAAAGCGCTGGATAATGTTAAATTATATATCAAGAGAGAAAGAGAAAAGAATGGAGAGAGATAATTATAAAACATGAAATACAGTGACATAAAAAACGACAGCTGGAGAAACTAAACAAGATGGAAATCGATGCGGCAAAGAACATAAGACTCACGAGCTATCGGTAGAGATATTGAGAAAATGTATAAATGGCACCGAAGAGTAACTAAAAAAGGAGAATTAGAAAATATTGAAACAAAGTTGTAGAATAAGATGTAAAAGGAAAAAAATCCGAACTGTTAAAAAAATTCAAGAAAAAGAAAAAAGTGAATTTAAGTCCGTTTTCAAGTTCTTATATTTAATCATATTTCATAGACTATATACATTTTATAGTTGTTTTAGAAAAACATATCATACACTTTTTAATATTTAATAAACATTTTATCTAGTGTGGTAATGTAACATAGATAAAGAGATACTTAAATTTAGGAACACTTAACAACGATAAATAGGAACTTTATGACAAATTGGAGATTTACATTGTTAAACTTAAACTTCTCATAAACAGATATATCCAGAGACTTATACGAGATCATTTCTACCTATAAAAAACCGTCGTAAAACTTTTATGACTCCTAAAAAACATTTTCTTGCACCTGCTCCCGCCGCGACAAACTAACGTATCTATTTAACGAGAGGGTGATACTCTCTCTACGTATATATGGTGGAAATATGGATTCATCCATTGTAACGTAGGAACAGGTAATGATTGTTTTCTCCATGGAAGCAGCACAGCGTAATCGATACCGACCGAAGTGGAGTCCTGCAGCGCGTCATTCGCGTTGTTTCCTCCTTGACAGCTGTGACAAGTATTCAGGCATCAACTCGGGATTCCTCCCGCCGCCAGAATCCCTTTTCGTGATAGGGAACCTTTTCCATTACCTGAAATATTTATGCTTTTCACTTGCAATGTCACTCCCGTTTAGTTCATAATTCAGTTAGAACTTTGATCGTGTAATCTGCCTGCTATTAGATTACGAAGTCAGGAAATGTTTCGACCTCCATAAAACAAAAGTTTTATTCTCGCTCTCTCGCTCCTGAATTGTATCGGAAAATATTTAAAGGAGTGGAAAACAAATTTAACAGAAATAAAATAGTACAAAGGATTTTGATTATACTTCGTCTGTGTCTAGGAAAGAGTATTCGCAATAAAAAGGAATTACCATAGTTTTTAATTAAGGTACACATTCTGGTCGATCCAAAATAATTCATTGTTCCATTCAATAAAATGATCTTTATTATTAGATATCAGATAAGTTTAAAACGTATGTTAACTACTACTACTAATTTACATATTATCATTGTATAATTGTATATACAGTGTGGATATTAAGTATTACCCCCCCTAGTAAACTCCGTTATTTAAGACAAAGATGAAAAACGCTCGCACCCGTCAATTTTTATTTTATTAGAGGTATTTTATAACATAAAAAAAATTGTCACCCCTTTCATCCCCTTCACTTGACAGCTACCCCAACAGATTTTTTAAATGGCAATGGGGGTCGTGCGATAGTTCGTTGGAAAGGGTTTGAAAAGAATAATTCTAAAATCTATCACACTTTACTTTTACTTTAAGGATCTGTTTGTTAATAACGATTTATTGTTTCGAGATACACTTTGCGATACAACAATACAAAAGTAGGTACACTGGTTTTGCTTTAATATGGGACATTCGATATAACAAAATTTATTTAGTTTTTATTCTTGAACGTTTATACTGAATTATTTTTTTGCAGAATAACTACTTTTTTGTCGTTAAAACATATCGAGGTTAGAACAATTTTTTAAATAATCTAGTTGGCGTGTCTAGTTTTTGACAACTGTCATAAAAACCAAGCAATTAGCACTGTTGATTGTAAAGAATATTGGCAAGAACTTGAGATTTGGTAAGCTTTAGTGGTAACCTGTAAATTTTTAGTATTCAAAAGTCAAAACAATCAAAATGGCACCACCTCGTAGATTAGTAGACACATGTGAAGCAATTTTAATATTTAGTGAAGCAGGCCGTAACTACCATGAAGCTGTGAGCATATTTAATGAACGTTTTCCAAATCGTTTAATTGATCGACATTACTATAGACTACTTGTCACCAAATTTTGTGAAACTGATTCTGTCGAAAACAAGAAACGGGATGGTAGAAAAAGACTTCTGACAAAAAGCAAGTAGATATTTTGTCTTAATTTGTGGTAAATCCATCCAGTTCAACTAGAAATGTTGCTCGCGAATGCGAAGTAAGTCACAGGACCGTCTTAAACTTTTTAAAAAAGCAAAAATTTCATCCCTATAAGATGAAAATGGTGCACGAATTGACAGAGGATGATCCAGATCGACGACTGCAATATTGTGAAAGTATGGATAATAATATTTTACAAGATCCAAATTATTTAAGACATATTTGTTTTTCCCATAAAGCTACATTCTATTTAAATGGTCATGTACATTGACAAAACGTAAGATACTGGTTTGACGAAAACCCTGGATTGTTTCGAAAGTGTCATACTCAATTTCCCACTAAATTAAATGTTTGGGCAGGTATACTAGGGGATCACATTATAGGCCCTTTTTTTATCGAAGGCAATTTAACAGAGAAAAGCTATCTTAATCTATTGAAAACACAAATAATTCCTGTAATTAATGATGTGCTTAAAAACAATCTAGGCGAATTCACCCAAGATATTGTTTTCCAGCAAGATGGAGCTCCGCCTTATTACGATGCTTGCGTTCGAAATTTTTTAAATAATTTGTATCCGAGAAGATGGATTGGACGTCGTCCAATCCATCCATTGAATGGCCAAAAAGATCACCAGATCTTACTACTCTAGATTTTTACCTATGGGGTTACCTTAAATCCAAACTGTATGGAAGCCAGTTGACGACACTTGATGAACTCGGTTAAAGAATAATCGAAGAATGTAATAGGATTGATATGCAGGCCCTACAAAGGGTTAGGGAGGTAACGAAACAAAGAATCTACTTCTGCCAGAAAGTAAATGGAGAACATTTCGAGCATCTCATGCAATAATTTAAGTGTTCTTTAGGATAATTTGCCAGTTCCTTTAATTTTAAAGATGTAATTTAATACATTATTTTTTGTATATTTTATTTTAAATAAAACCATTATGCCATACAAAATTTCAAACTTATACATTTTTGAATTCTTCTTTCAAACCCTTTCCAACGAACTATCGTACGACCCCCATTCATATTTAAAAAATCTGAGGGGGTAGCTGTCAAGTGAAGGGGATGAAAGGGGTGACAATTTTTTTTATGTTACCTCCATTAATGTTACCTCCATAAATATTACCATATATTATCTATTAAAACATTATTGATCTTACCGTAACTTAGAATTGTAGAGTCAGAATATTAAAAAACTTTGCTAGTAACATAGTGGTGTTTTTTGTTACTATGTGCAAAAAAAGTTTTTTTTAAGGTTTGAAATGTATGGTAGCTTTGAACTTACACGCAAAGGTTTACCCAAGGTTAATCGAAAAACCCAATGTAACTACATTTAAAAGGAGGTAATTCTTTGAATTGTCGGAAATAACTAAATTTTTGATTTTTAGAAAGTTTAAAAGTGAGGTTCTGTTTTAGCCAGAACGCAAGCGCTGACAAATTCAGTAGTTCTTATGAATCTTTATGTCGTTAAGGTTCATTGGTAAAAACGAATGAAATTAAATCCCAGTATAGGGAAATAATATAAACAATTGATACCCATTAGAGTCTTTCTTGGAGATTTCCCCAATATTTAAAAGTTTACTATTTAACTTATCTGCAAAGATTAAATTTCTTTTCTTTTCTATATATATATCGGTACCTTGGAGGTAAAGGACACTATGTCCATTTTCTTACTTTTTCAGGAGAGCAGTTTTAACATTTTTTAAATTTGTAATCAGTAAATACTCAAACGTCTCTTGTATTTAACCAAGATTAATATATTATTATTGTGGTGTGTATAATCGTTTTTCTTTCCATGAAGTGTTATATACCTGATGTTTCCTGTTCATTATCTAAAAAAATTTTTAAAAATGTGTAGTTGGACATAGTGTTGTTTACCTCTAACAACTTTTTTAAATAATGTAAATGTAATGTAAATAATGTCATAAAACGCATGACAAACTGATGGAACAAAAGGCAGTAGTGTTATTAAGTCATTGTACTTTTGTTTTGTGATTGGTAATGGGATTACGGAGACTTGATTTAATTGGGCTGGAAACATTACTTGCTGTCTTCGATACCTCATTAAGTCCACTTCATACATATTTTGAAATCGGCCTTATAAAAGAGTTTTCCGATGTGTTTTTGTTGGACTTGTAGAAAACCACATATTGACAGTAGAACAGTGTCTTTATTAACATTCTTTTTTCTACTCACAAAAGGAGGATAAGGTGACAATTTCTTATTGAAAAGCGTTTTGAAGTTTTTGAAATCTGCAAGTTCAATATTGTGCACTGTGTATTTACCTGATGTTTGCCTAACTAGTTGTTGACAGTCCCATGGTGTTAAAATGGTCAAATTGAAGAGTTTCTTTGTTTTTCTTTCGATTAAAGCATGAACACTGTCTGCTTCTATATGTGTGTGTGCCCTTTCAGTAAAACCTTTTTAGAGATCGTCTTTATTTGAGGGTACGTACGCAGTATCCAAAAATAACACATTATAATACTTATATTTTTATTTTATCCATAGCAGTTATCGGTCCAAAGAGTGATGTCCTCTACTTGACTACCTGGAATTGTATTGTCAGCCCATTTCAAAATTGACGAAGCAATTTCATTTGCACCTCGGGCCCCTTTCGATTCGTCCCACATTATACATTGTACAGAAGAATCACTGGCGTCATATAATGTAAAATTTAATGTCCAATGCTTCCTTTTTTTAGAAACTAATACAATTGTTTGTTAGCGCTGAAGGCACACATTTTTGCAAATCACCAGTTAGTACTTTGTATTTTGGTGACTCATTATAAAGTCCAATTGTTTTAAGTTATACCGAGTTTTAGATTCCGTTAGGTGAGCATCATGATCAGCCTGTATACTGGTTAGTTCATCTGCAGTAAGATTATTTTTCAATTGAGCGGTGAATGTACTGCATGTATCGCAAATGTCTCTTTCGGGTGGCTTAAACGACAACTTAAAGTCTTTATTAAAAATATCTGCGTACAACCACTTTTTTGCTCTGAGCTTTGGATCAACATGTATTTCATTGCATTTATCAAAGTACAGTTGATACATCTTTTTTATTGTAAGTTCTGTGCCCAGATAATCTCTCTTATTCCTTTCTCTGGAATAATGACTCTCACACTTTGGGAATGATTTAAAATGTTGATATTGTATACTATTTATGGTTTCGGTAGGAGTTTTATTGATTGGCGTGTGTCTACCTCTTTGATATTGAGCTTTTATTCAACCTCCTGGCTCAATTTTTTTCAACATATTTACTACTACTAAATTAGATATACAAAGCGTGTTTAAAAACATAACCTTGCACATCTTCAATCGCTGATTGTTCACTGTAAAATGGTAGTGTAGTGTATTATTTTTAGATTTGGTAGAATGTAGGTTAGTATGCTATGCAACGAAAGCTCTTGAAAGCAGGGGATAAAGGTCTCATTGAAGGATAAAGATGGAAAAGAAATAAGAGAAAAGAACGAAATCCTAAAAGTTACTCAGACATTTTATCGTGATTTATATTTCTCAAACAAGAACCCAGATAACACTGCAAAGGAAGACCCTAAGAGAAATATAACGAATGTCAACTCAGAAATACTCCCTAACATAGAAGCCTTCGAAATAAAACAAGCTATAGCACAAGTAAAGAACAATAAGGCTCCGGGTCCAGATGGAATACTTGTAGAAATGTTAAAGGAGGGGAATGAAATTATTCTCGAAGATCATGAATGTGTTGCTTGTGTGAGTCCATTTCAAAAGGTAAAAGAAGTAATAAATTAGACTTACTCACAATCAATTTAATTTAACTATCAGACGACCGGTTTCGCTTTCTACAATATGCAAAGCATCTTCAGGTCACGATACAAAGTTAATTAAATGATGCCGGTACTCTATTAATTGATGGTTGAAAGAACATGGTTCAAACTATCTTGTATTGTTGAATGAAGAGCTCAAGTCAACTATTGTAATTGTTTAACAGTAAACGGGGAAGTTCTTGAGGAGACAGATTTTATCCAATGAAGTAGAGATAGGTAAATGTAATTGTTTGTTTGATGAAAGTAATGTTCTATACCATTAAGTTCTAAAGTTATTTATATTTATTCTGGAGATATATTTATGAAATGTGTTATTTATTGAGATTTTTATTTTTGTTTTTGAAGGTGACAGTTGTGAGACAATGAATAAGAATAGATGTACAAATTGTGTGGGTGTGCAATTATATCAGCTTGTAATTATCAAATTTCTTTGATAAAGTTATGTTACAATATGTGGCAAATTGTTGTAAAGTCCAAATTATAAAGTTAAAATTTAAAATTGAGACACTTTAAGACATACAGAAAACACTTAAAAAACGGGGGGATGAAACAGACATTAAATTTAAAAAGGGGAGGATTTTAAAAGAACTACATCTCTTACTTGGAGACACTGAGTTTTTTATGTGTTATATATCAGATTTTAAAAAAACAAAAATAAAAATCTCAATAAATAACACACATTTCATAAATATATCTCCAGAATAAATATAAATAACTTTAGAACTTAATGGTATAGAACATTACTTTCATCAAACAAACAATTACATTTACCTATCTCTACGTCATTGGATAAAATCTGTCTCCTCAAGAACTTCCCCGTTTACTGTTAAACAATTACAATAGTTGACTTGAGTTCTCCATTCAACAATACAAGATAGTTTGAACCATGTTCTTTCAACCATCAATTAATAGAGTACCGGCATCATTTAATTAACTTTGTATCGTGACCTGAAGATGCTTTGCATATTGTAGAAAGCGAAACCGGTCGTCTGATAGTTAAATTAAATTGATTGTGAGTAAGTCTAATTTATTATTTCTTTTACCTTTATTCTCGAAGAATTAAAAAAACTTTTCAACGAATGTCTTCACAGAGGAGAAGTCCCAGATGATTGGAATGAAAATTTGACAATACTTCTCTTCAAAAGGGGAGACAGGGGAGGTCTCAAGAACTATATGCCAATCTCCCTGCTGTTCCAAATGTTCAAACTGTTTATGAGAATAATAACTAACAGGTTAACGTCGAAGCTCGATAGCTATCAACCGGTAGAGCAGGCAGGATTCCGAAAAGGTTAGAGTACAGCGGATCATCTTCTTACAGTCAGAACTCTAATAGAGAATGAATATCACTTGAACTTATATATTGACTTCGTTGATTATGAAAAGGCATTCGACTCCATAGAACTTTGGGCAATAGAGAGAGCTATGAACAACTGCAAGATAGACTCCCGAAACAGAATGCTCATACACAATATTTACTAGAAAGCTACAATGAAAATACAAATTGATGCGAAAACCAAAGCTGTACCAATCAACAGAGGAGTTCGCCAATGAGATGGTATCTCACCAAAGCTATTCACACTTGGACTTAAAGACGTGTTCAAAGACATTAACTGCGCAGATAAGGGAGTAAATGTTAATGGAAGAAAACTGAGTCATTTAAGATACGCTGATGACATTGTAATATTCGCTATAAGTTCATTGTTGAACTTGTAGCGAATTGCGTCCAGTCTGAACACTGGTTTACATTGGGAAAAAAAGTGTACCAGTTTTATTTCCCAGACAGGAAGTGTACAAGGGTACATAACACTATGTCCGGATGGTAAATGACGGTGCACACATATAGTGGAGGTAAACAACACCAAGTCCACATGATGTTGTTTAACTCTGACTGTAAGTGGACTTGGTGTTTATTAAAAAGTCGGTAACTTACCGTAAAATTGTCTCGGGACATAGTATGGTTTACCTATGTGTAGAGCCAGAAAAG
Source organism: Diabrotica undecimpunctata (assembly GCF_040954645.1). NCBI lineage: Eukaryota > Metazoa > Arthropoda > Insecta > Coleoptera > Chrysomelidae > Diabrotica > Diabrotica undecimpunctata. The sequence goes on from NC_092810.1 coordinate 103,970,053, forward strand.
TTATATTCAAAAGTGCAATAATCTAAATTTCGACAAAAATGGACATAGTGTCTTTTACCTCCGGGGTATACATATATATATATATATATATATATATATATATATATATATACATACATACATACATACATACATACATACATACCTTGTTTAGATTCGAAAATATACATACGTTTTAAAGTACAGAGATTTTATTGTAATTATAAAACAGCGATTAACCGTATTCAGCTATTGTCTTGCCAAAAATGGTAAAGTGTAGAAATTTAATTTATGCAGATGCTATTGTATGGTGTGTATTGAAAACAAGAAAATATTAATTTAATGTATTTCGTAGAAAATGAGAATTCTACGTTTGAAATACTAAAAGATCGTTGGTTGAAAATGTAAAGAGAAGGAAAAGTTGTATAGGTTGGGTTTTGAAAGCACAGAAAAATACAGTCTATTCCTGGTGGTAAAAGGACTAATATCTGAAGAAGAAAAAAAAAAGAGATTAAATGCCGATGAGTTTGAACGGTGAAAGAAAATTAAATTGTGGGAATTAAAAAGTAATTTTATTTTCGAAAGTGTTGGAAAAAGTGATATCTTGAGTTGGAGAAGCTTAGACTAGTAGACTTAAGTATCTAAGAGGAGATAGGAACATTTCTGTTGTATGTATTGAAGACTATTATAAGGCAAAGGTATTTCAGAACTCAAAGAGGAACCCTAAGATTAAACTTAAACATTTAATTTAAAGTTGGCGTCTGTAATTAAGATCATTAAGATATATTTTGAATCAAATACTGATTAAATTACTTAATTGTTTGCTGTGTCAAATTATTGAAAGTTATAAAATCAGCAACTAAAATTAAATATGATGAAACTGACTCTCCTGGTCGATGCGGTTACTTATATAGCCGATCAAGGCACGCTTCTCTCTAATGGTCCTTGGCAAAGTTTCTTGTGATTGGGTTTTTCCAGGGTTCCTACTAGTCGGTCTTGTTGTCTAATGTATTTTTGAATTTTTATTTAATGTCGTTTTCCATGTTGTTGGAAGCCTTTGAGCGTCATATCTTTGGTTTACACCGTTGCGATTTTTTTTATTTCTATTGATTCTCTAATTTCGCGTTTTCTTTTAATTTTAATGTTAATATTAAATTAAAAGAAAACGAGAAATCAGAGAATCACTAGAAACAGAAAAAAATCCCAACCGTCTAAATCAAAGAGACGATACTCAAAGGCTTCCAATAACATGGAGACGATATTAAAGAGAAAGTCAAAAATACTCCAGACCACAAGACTGACTAGTGGGACCTCTTATTCCTTTACACGGACAGGACCAATCACAAGAAGCTTTCCAAGAACCATTCGAGAGAAGCGCGTTTCGATCGGCTATATGAGTAACAGCATCGACCAGGATAGTCAGTTTACTTCAAGCACATGTAGTTCCTGACTTGACAATGGCAAGTGCGACCTTACCAAAACATCGTCAAAATAATGGTTTTCCTTAAAACCAAAATTTGAATTCGAAAAATTGAATTTGAAAAAATACAGAAAGCATATATATATATATATATATATATATATATATATATATATATATATATATATATATATATATATATATATTTATATAGATATATCATCATTATCATCATGCAACCTCTTCTGTCCACACAGGTCTCTCCCATTTTTCGCCACTCTTCACGGTTCTGTGCTTCTTGTTGCCATTTCTTGGATATTCGTCCAATTTCGTCCATCCAGCGTGTTGGTGGTCGTCCTCTGCTGCGTTTGTCTTCACTTGGGCGCCAGTCAATTAGTTTTCTGGTCCATATTGTGTCTTTCAGTCTCGCTATGTGACCTGCCCAATTCCATTTCATCTTGGCTATACGTTCGACGACATCACTGATACCTGTTCTTTTCCTTAAGTCTTGATTCCTTATTTTGTCTTTTTTTGTCACGCCGAGAATTGATCTTTCCATGTGCCTTTGTGCCACTCGCATTTTTAGTGCTGTTGTTTTTGTGAGCGTGAGAGTTTTTGCTCCGTATGTCATAATAGGAAGAACGCATTGGTCAAATGTCTTCCGTTTCATAGCTATCGGAATGTTGCTCTTAAAGATGTCTCTTAGTAAACTAAACGCCGCCCTTCTTCTTCTTTGGGTGCCGTGTCCGTATTCAGACGTTGGCCGTCATCATGTTTACAATTTCCTGAAACCTTTCTCTGTCGGCTGCTGCGCGAAATAATTCTTCTACTGTGGAACCAAACGCCGCCCAAGGAAGTGTTATTCGTCGTTGAAATTCGCAGATCTGGTTATCCTTGCCTATTCTGATTTCATGACCAAGATATATGTACTTTTCTGTCAATTCTACCACTTTAATTTGGATGATTAGGTGTTCGCTGGGAACTAAATTTGTCATAAATTTGGTCTTACTGATGTTCATTTTTAGACCTATTGTTGAAAATACGTTTTCTAATTCTTGTACCATTGGTTGTGCTTCACCCAGATCTTCGGTAATAAGTACTATGTCGTTGGTTGTACGTAATAAGTACTGGTTGATAATTTTGCGTGATGCGGCGGCTTCCAAGTTCTTTTGGTCTTCTCTTTGGCTTGTGTATAGTTCTTGATAGAAGTCTTCAACTATGTGTAGTAGTTCTTCTCTATTTGATGTGAGGACTCCTTATCTGTTCTTTAGTTTGTGTATTTTGCATTTTCCATTATTTAGTCGTCTTCTCAGGACTTTCAGACTTTTATTCTCTTCTATAGTTCTCTGGACTTTTTCATTCTTAAATTTCCTTAAATCTTTCCTTATAGCTTTGTATACTTCTTTGTTTATTTTTCGCAGTTCTTCTTCGTCAATGCTTTCTTTTCCTTTGATTTTTCTTCTAGTTTTCATTAGTTGCTTTGTTTCAATGGTTATTTTTTCGTCTTGGCATCTTTTAGGGCAGCATTTTACTTGAACCTCTCGAATAGCTTCTACGATATTTTTGTTTAGGGCATTTACATTATTTATGCATGCATTTTGTTGTAGGATTTTATTGATACTGCCTTGATATTTATTTAAATTCGTTGGGTCGTTCCATATTGGGTTGGCTTTCTTCCTAATCATTTTGGATCTTTCTGTTATGATCGCTGCCTTTGGTAAAGCTATTAAGGACTGTGACATCGTTGAATATATATTTTTTGTCAGTAATTATGTAGTCTATCTCGTTTTTGGTCTTACCATCTGGGCTTTTCCACGTCCATCTTCTGTGATCTTTTTTAGAGAAGAAACTATTCATCTGGTATAGATTTTGTTGTAATAGAAATTCTAGTAGTGTTTGTCTACGTTCGTTTCTGCCTTCTATATATATATATATATATATATATATATATATATATATATATATATATATATATATCTATGTTAATGGTGAGAATATATTATTGAAATATATTTTATCATGAACCATATTTGTTGTAAAGTGTGATATAATTATAACCAAATATAAATTTAAAACCCTTTAAACCCTTTAAACCCTAAAAACTTTCCTACTTTTCCGTTCAGAATCGCATTTAGGTACATGGATGCATCTAAACTTATCTATGTATTGTAAAGTTACAATCTAGCTAATAAATCAAGTGGTTGATACCATTAATAATATCAATATTAATAAAACGAAGCTGAATTTCCAATTTTGTTTTTCAAATTTCGTTTTGAGATAGTTCATTTTGAGGATTAATTAAAATGAGGTTTCTTTTTAAAGAGTATTATCAATGTCTAAGAAGATCAAGATGTGCTTTTTAAATGAATATTAATATTAAAGAGTTTTAGAAAGGTTAAAAATCTGCATGTCATTTTTCAAGGAAATTGGCGAATTAGGATCTACGTTTAAGTAACTTGGAAATATTTTATTTTTAACAGAGCTGAACTAGGTGGTGATATTAATTTATATTTAAGTTTTAAATTTAAATTTGGTATTTATTTGGTTTTTTTTTTTTCAAATATGCTCGAAGATTATAGATCCTTTAAGATAAAAATCTTTCTCTTTAATTTTAGTCATTTGCTTTAACAAAAAATAAGTAGTTTTGAATATGTAAATACAATTATTTTATTTCTGAAATTTGTTTTAATAAAAAAGTCTAAATCATTATCATCATATATAGGATGGCATTTGGTAATTATATTTGTTTATGTTTTCTCTTATGTTATATCAATATTCATTTCAGTTCACGTGTCCTGACTAGCAGTGTCCTACGATGCTGTCTTTCTCTATCCCTTCTAATTACTTTGGGGAATTTAACACGTTTACAGCTTTTGTATTGGAAAAATTTTCACTAAAATATTTATCCTTTTTATCATTCCACTAATTACGAAATAAGAAGAGTGAAAATAAAAGAAATAAAACCACTGACAGTAGGTAGTTGTCTTTTTGACGATAATAGACTGTTCAGATTATTTAACCAGTTTTCTATCTTATAGGTACAAAAATCCTGGCTTACCAAAAAATATACACAAACTGTGTGAGGGCAGTATACACCTGGGAATGCACACTTCACCTTACTTTGCTTCTTTAGTAGTTTCTCTATGCATCGCTACCAACCCCTTTACATTAACCACTCTGTACATTCAATTTCATTTTGATTTCAGATTTAGAATAGAAAAGATCCTTAATACAAGAAAGACTTTTCAGGCATATCCAAAAGGACCCAGAGCACTAACCCTAAGCATCCAGGCCACATATCAATAACTTTAGGCTTGGTGTCATGACGTCCGGACACTCACATATTTACAAAAACAAAATTTATCTTGTCAGTTGATAGCTAAGTTACCGAACACATGCATCGTCAAAAAAGTGTGATCCAGGTCTACGGTTTAATGTCTAGATAACACATAGGAGACAAAGTCTGTGAGTAAAGTAAAAAGCAACTTAAAAGAAGAAAAGCTCATTAAGATACCCCTAAAAACAGGTGGAATAATTATTAACACATACGGCTGAATTCGATTACACTGCCAGCGAACATATCTAGATGTTTTTAAACAACGAAAGACTCTAGGTCAATAGCAGGGATCATAATAGGCAGTTAAAGCGTAGACTTGACCTGGTACCATCATAGTATGCCGTACAGAAATATCAAACTTCCCTGCTATATTCCCAAACTGCAGTAGCGATATAAGAGGGGACTATTAGTATAAACTAGCTGACCCGGCGACCTTTCTACCGCCTTAAAATTAAATAGTGTATCAAAACTCACAGCAGCAGCAGGGTGGGCAGCATTTGGAAAACTGAGAGAAACTTTTAAAAGTGAGCTGCCCACATGCCTAAAGAGAAAGGTATTTGACCAGTGCGTCCTCCCAGTCTTGACGTACGGAGCAGAAACACTTACCTCAACAAAAGCAGCAGCTACCAAACTGAGAGTCACACAGAGAAGAATGGAGCGGTCCATGTTAGGAATAACTCTGCGAGACAGAATAACCAACGAAGACATCAGGAGAAGAACCGGAGTGACTGACATCATCGAGAAGATGACAGACTAAAATGGAGATGGGCAGGACACATAGCCAGAATGACAGATGGGCGATGGACAAAGAGGTTATTGGAATGGATGCCAAGGGAAGACAAGAGAAGCGTCGGTCGACCACCTACAAGATGGACTGACGATTTAAGAAGACTCAATAAAAACTGGATAAGAGCGGCGCAAGATAGACGGGGTTGGAAAAATGAGGAAGAGACCTATATTCAGCAGTGGACTCTTGAGGCTGGATGATGATGATCAAAATTCAATAAGCTCCTCTTTTGAGTGTGTTAAGTAACAGAAATCTATGGGTAATGAAATGAATCCTGTTGAGGTACCAATAGCGACTTTACCATTTCCAATATCTAATTACTGCTTCGAAAACACAATTGCACTTTAACCTTGTTGCAAAAACACTCGCATTTTACTTAAAGCAATTGAAACGTCTTTACATGCCGCCACAAATTTGACGATATTAGGCATGCGTTTAGTTCATCTGCAGAGTTAATTGGGGAATCATTATTAAATAATGAACAGTCTGACAATAGAATCATGGCTCCGCCACAAATGTTTTTGATTGTCACGAATATCTTTCAAAATTCTGTCCAGTTTCTGTAATAACCTCTTGTGGGCCAATGTCCATTCATCCAGAATGATTAAATTATACCATTGATTTGTATATTTAATGGTATTTTGAAGGCAAAATGTGCAATTCGTCCGCCTTCTAAAGTAGCAGATATTTCAGATGAAGCCAATTTTGCACCTTGCCAATAACAATAAAATTATTAATGTTTTCTTTGTCCATCCCAGAACATCAAGCAAGTAAATTCCACCAGACCCAAAGTTCATAGCTTCATCATCAAAATATCGTACGTAATCCTTTGTTGTTGATTCAATTACAAATGAATAACATTTATGTACTCTCAAAAATATTAATAGTGCGTCATAGATTTTCTATGAAAGATATATTAAGCTACATAAAAAAATTAAATATTGATAATAAACTAAAATTAAAAAAAAAAATAAAATAAAATAAAATATAGACCAAATGGTAAAAAAAAAACAATTGAATTAGCATACTGCAGGTCTATTAATATGTGTTAATATCAGGTCTATTATTATGTCAACTTTAGGATTTAATTTTTTATATTTTATTTTCTTGTATTCTATTTTATTCCATTATATTCCATTTTGTTCCATTTTATTCCATTTTGTTTCATTTTATTCTGTTTTATTCCATTTTATTCCATTTTATTCTATTTTATTCCATTTTATTCCATTTTCTTCCATTTTATTCCTGTTTATTCCATGTTATTCAATTTTATTCCATTTTATTTTATTTTATTTTGTTTTAAGTTTATTTAATTTTATTTGAATTTATTTTATTTTAATTTAATTTAATTATATTATATTTTACTGTATTGTATTTTATTTTATTTTAGTTTATTCTATTTTATATTATTTTATCTTAATTTTATTTTGTTTTATTTTATTCTACTTTTTTTCAATTTTATTCCAGTATATTTTATTTTTTTAACTTTATTTTTTATATTTTATTGTAATTTATTTTATTTTAATTCTATTTCAATTTAATTTTATTCTATTGTACTGCATTGTATTTTATTTTATTTTATCCTAATTTTATTTTTTTTATTCTACTTTATTTTATTATTAGTTTTAATTTTATTTATTATATTTTATTTTATTTTATTTTAATCCATTTTATTCTATTTGAAACTATTTTATATTCATCATCATCATCATCATCATCATCATCATCATCATCATCATTATCCAGCCTTCATTTATCACGTCCACTGCTGGACATAGGCATCCCTTAAACTCCTTCATTTTTTGCGATTTTGTGCTCTTTGTTGCCAATTTTTCGTGATACGCCTGATGTCGTCAGCCCAAAGTGTAGGAGGTCTTCCTCCTACTACGTTTGTCTGATCTTGGCCTTGCCCGTGTTGGTCTCAGCTTGCGTAAAGGAGGGACTCTGAACTTTTAGTACTCTGCGCAGGACAGACTGGGCGATGGAGTCCTCAACATCGACACCGCGCGTCCCAATAGCTGATAGGGAAATTCCTGTAGATATGCAGGACAGGTACGAATAAGGGTTAGCCAAATAAATACCCGTGGATCAACTGAGGACATGACACAGGTCAGCAGCTGTGTCATTAGTGACCCGTTGCTGAGGAATACAACCCGTCTGGCAGGCGTGGTGTTTTGATGCCAATATACCCCTTCTTCTTCTTCGCGTGCCATATCAGAATTATCCGACGTTGGCGATCACCATTCCGAAGGCTTCTCGATCTTCTGCAATATGGAATAATTGTCCTGCATTTGTTATCTGTGTCCATTCACGAATGTTTTTTAACCAAGAAACTTGTTTTCCTCCTACACCTCTACGTCCCTCTATTTTACCTTTAAGGATGAGTTGTAATATTTTATATTGACTTCCCCTTACTATATGTCCCAGATAAGACATTTTTCGATGTTTAACGGTCTTGGGCAGTTCTCTATCTTTGTTGACGCTCCTTAATACTTCTTTATTAGTTTTCCTTGCTGTCCCAGGTATCTTCAGCATTCGTCTATGAACCCACATTTTATATACCCCTATTTTATATTATTTAATTTTAATTTTATATAATTTTATTAAGCTATTAGGCTACTTAGAAAGTTCCTAATCTTCAAAAAGGCTGCTCTGATTGCTCTATTCGTGATCGAATTTTTGATTTTGGATTTAGATCTTCAGTAATCCAGACTCCTAAGTATTTCATTCCACTTGTTCAACATCTTCATTTTTTATCTGGATCCTTGTTATGACTTTACCCCTCTTACTTATAACCATGGTTTATGTTTTCTTTATGTTTATTATTAAACCAAACTATTCCCCAGTATTATAAATTCTGTCTAGTATCGTCTGCAGGTCTTTCTGACTTTCAGCGATAATGACTGTATCGTCGGCATAATAAATATTATTTATATTTTCACCATTTATGGTTGATCCCTTTTGTACAGTTTTGAAGTACTTGTATAAATAACTCTTTTCAGTATATATTAAAAAGTAATGGTGAAAGTACACAGCCTTGTCTCACACCTCTACTTATTTGTTGCGCATCCGTGCTATTTCCATCTAATATTACTACAGCCTGTTCCAAAAGAGATTTCTCACTATGTTAATATCAGTTTTGCCGAGTCCTTTTCTTCCTTAGACATTCCGTGAGAATGTTATCTTTAACTTTGTCGACAGCTGTCTCATTCTCATATAAATGTGACAAATTTTTTTTTTGTTGGCCTCGGCATTTTTGAGCAAGAGTTGTGAAACTATACATACTGTTTGCGTTGTAAATGAACTACAGTGGGATGCCGGTTGTGTATGGAAATAAAGAGATTCTCCAAACCGCCTCATTGACCTGACGATATCTACCCATCTGATATGTTAAAACTTAATCATTATTATTTGGAGCGATAATACCAAATATAGCTTTGTCGGTATGTCAGTCTATCAATACTAAAATTTATTTTGTTAATCATAGCTTACTTTGTTAATGATAGTATGGCGCCATCTATTAGTTAGAATACGATTTAAAATGTCAGAAAAACTTTTTTACGTCTTTCCGTACAATTTTTGAAAACTATCTTTTACACAAACCTTCTCCTGATAATATCAAACACAACAGAAAAAAAAAAGAATTATCTAATATGGTGCAATCGTTCTGAACTTAGGTACTTACAAACATTTCGGAGATTCATTTTTATTTATATAGATTGTCCCTTTACCTTGGGTATCTAAAGTAAAAATGTAGTACTGAAGTAGACGACATTTTTCACAACACAGTTATGCCGCGGTAATAGCTCAAAGTAATTTAAAATAACTTTTAATTTGTATTTAGGTAGATTGTAATATCACTCAGCACGTAAAATAGTGGGACAGAAATATCATGCGTTTTTGGCACCTAAAATATTTAATTTTATTTTATTAAAAATAAGAATACACAAACATTTTTAAATTCTTTTTTGAAACACGGACAGTATTTTTCAGTTTGTGGCTATTTGTATTAAATAACATGTTCTGTAATTTAGAATTATTACCTATGATTCTGTCAGTTATGCAAATAACTATATTATTACTACTATTTTGTGTTTTGAGTGAAAACTGCCATCATAGAAACACATCAAATAAACAGTGTAGGCATGTCACAAAAAATTAACGTAATGAAGGCAGCAGCTAACAGAAACTTGAAATCAGATTATTCAGCTTTATTAAGTAGTTATAAAACATTAATTAGTACTTACTAAAGTTGGTGAATTACATTTATATAAGCCGACAATGTATCTAAGTCTAGCAGAACTACATAGGTATATGTCTTCTAATACAAGGAAACCTATCTTCGAAAATACTTTTAAGAATAAAAATCATAATTACTTTAATAAAAAGCTTTGCACCTCCAAACGCTACTATAAAAGTATTATAATGCCCTCGCAAATATTCAGTTCTCATTAATATTTTCAAAAAACCGTGATCTTTCACTTTGAGTTATCAAGAAACCTAAGAAAAATACAGCACTAAGAAAATGTAAATACACTGTTACATAATCAGGATGGAAACTGGATTGCCAAATGTATCTAAATCCAAACAGGAAATGGAAATAGTCATATTAATAACCAATGACTCCTTTCAATGAAGGCTTCCTAGTTCTAGTTATTCACGGCAGAACTTGTTAAAATCCATCCACAACACAAATAGTCAAGACATTATTCTATGGAAATTCTGTAGTGCTGTCAAAGCAATGCAAAATATCTAACTCAGGCATACTACATAGAAAACTTTCAAATCTGTAGGCATACTACAGAGAAAACTATGAAATCATCTCGTATCAAAGACAAGGAGTAAGAAGATATTAGTGTCCGTGACTTTGTCGGAGTACCACTAGTAATTATTTTTTTTGACAAAAACCAGTTGTGTATGTAATCGGGTACGTGTGTTCCAGCCCCAGGCTGACACATTTAAAATATTTTGTCCATTTGTGACAACCGTAGACTAAGTGTAAATGTCAACAGGTAGTACATACAAGATTAAGACTAGGCCATGATTCGCTACTCGGTGTTAATCTACGGAATGGAAGCTTGGACATTACCAGAAGAAAGAAATTGAAAGGATTGGGTTTTATAAGCCTAAATGGTACACTTTTAAATCTGGGGACTGAAGTAAAGTATCTTGGGGTATTATTAGACTCGGGGCTTACTTGAAATCAGCCTCTAGAACGAATAACCAAGAGGATGGTAACTATGTTAATGGTAGCCAGATACAGTAGGAAGCAAAGACTTGCTTTGTAGCAAATTGTAGACTGCGAGAAAATCTGAGCACTGTACAGATTAGATCGGGACAGAGTAACATTATAAATGAAGTTAGAGATACCGAATAGATGACGATTTCTGACTAAATGGTTCCAAGATATACGCCTCAAGTACCTTCAAAAGTGAACAAAAGTACCTTTAACACAGACGGATCTAAAACTGCAGAAGGATCGGATGCAGCTAAATTTCAGACAAAGATTTTTGTTGAAAGAGAAATTAATATGAGGGCTTAACCATTATGAATATAAGGTAAGCAGTCTCAACAAGCTTTCGTAAAATTCAAGAAGGTACTGACTTGTTCAGAGTTCGATCTTCAACTGAGACTAAGGTTTACTAAGTGCTACGTGTGGTCAGTGCTGCTATATGGCGTAGAGGGCTGGACACTCAAAACGAGGGATATAAACAGATTAGAAGCTTTCGAAATGTGGCTCTATCGCCGTATCCTAAAAATACCATGGACAGCGAAAATCACAAATATAGATGTCCTTAAAAGAATAAACCAAGAACGCCAACTTTTCGAAACCATCAAGAAAAGGAAAACGGCGTATCTAGGTCACATCATGCGAAATGAAAAATACCAGTTCCTCCAACTTATAATCGAGGGTAAAATTGAAGGCAAGAGAGGAATGGGACGCAAGAAAATGTCCTGGCTCCGAAACATAAGGCAATGGACAGGGATTAACGACATACAATCTCTGATACATATTGCAAGAAATAGAGAATTAATGGATAATGTGATCGCTAACATCCATTAGTGGATTTGCATCTAAAGAAGAAGAAGAAGTCACGGACGGGCATCTTAAAAGACCTAAGGGACTTTTAAGAGCCCCGTGGCTCTTAAATGTCGAGAAGAATTCGACAGACTGGCGAACCATAAAAGCAGAAATCAGTTCAGATTTTTTTGGAGAAAAAATTAGATTTTTACCAACCGAGAGAGCAGTCAGGATTCCGTTCAAATTATGGTACCAATGATCACCTCCATACAGTAAAGACACTCATTGAAAAATCTATAGAAGACAACATTTCATTGATTTTCATAAAGCGTTCGACACGATCGAAATAGACAGCCTAATAGAAACAATGAATGCCAGCAGGATTGACCATAGGTATAGTGAACTTATTTATAATATTTACAAAAAAGCTACTATGACTGTGAAGATACACGATAAAACCCGACCAATAAAAATAAAATGTGGGATAAGGCAAGGAGATACATTGTCACCGAAATTATTCATAACTGCATTAGAATATGCCTTTAAGATGGTCAATTGGGATTATAGAGGAGTAACAATAGATGGCGAAAAGCTTAACCATCTCCGTTTCGCAGATGACATTGTCCTTATCACAGATAATTTAGGAGAAGCCATTGATTGTTAAATAAATTGGACTTTGCATGTTCGAAGGAGGGCCTTAGAATGAACTTGACCAAAACTAAGTTTATGACAACTATGGTTCCCAATAACCATTTAACTATTTAAGACACAGTGGTAGAACTGGTGGAGAAATATATGTATTTGGGTCATGAAATAAGGATCAGCAGAGATAACCAAACATACGAAATCCAAAGACGAATTACTTTAGCGTGGGCAGCATTTGGAAAACTGCGAGACACACTTAGAGCCAACATACCAATTAGTCTCAAAAGAAAAGTGTTGGACCAATGCGTATTATTCGTCATGACCTATGGGGCGGAAACTATGACTCTAACCAAGACTACGGCTTCGAAATTAAGAGTGGCTCAGAGACGAATGAAACGGTTTATGTTGGCAGTGACATTGCTGATGTTGTGAAACGCATAGATGAAACGCATGAAACGATGGACGAGAAAAATAACAAATTGGAGGTCAAGAGCAGACAAACGTAGTAGAGGAATACCACCTACACGTTGGGCTGACGACATCAGGCGTATCACCAAAAATTGGCAACAAAGAGCACAAAATCGTAAAGAATGGAGGAGTTTAAGGGAGGCCCATGTCCAGCAGTGGACGTGATAAATAAAGGCATAATGATGACAGTAGAATATAATACAGTACTCTCTAATTTACTTTACAAAATACTCAAAAAGAACAGAAAGACAGATCTATATCAAATAATTTAAAAGCACTGTTAAAAGAAAAGTTATTATTCCATACTTTGTAAATAATTTGAAATATATCAATACGTATAAAAATCAACAAAAACTAATTGTACAACCCTGTTGCTAATTATATCGATAGGACGTGCGTATTTCTTTAATAAAAAATAAATGATTTACTTATATTAAAAAAACATCCTGTATATTTTTATTTATTATGGTAAAAAATATTTGCACATTTTAACTACTATTTGGAAACTTACTTTATACGTGTTAAAAATCCACTTTTGTGGATCTTTTTAATAAAGTCTATCTTATAATATTTCATTTCAGTGATTCCAAATATTAAATCTCCAGAGGCATCGACTTCATTTCCTGCATTTCCCCATTACTTTGAAAAACGTTCAAAGAAAGGCTACATCTAAGAAAAAATAATTATCGGCCTTATGAGAGAAGATCGATTCCTCCCCAACGTTTTCAGTTATTTGTAGAATAAAATGTGCCAGGAAATGACACGATTTTATCAGTTATACCGTTTCCGTCTTACTTTTCAATTTTCCTCCTTTGGACCCTCAACACTGTCACTGGTTTAAATTAAGAATTGGAAAATCTTTTGAGATATGCTTTCTTTACAACTATTTCGGAATATGAATTCCGTCATAAATATTTTCGCGTGAAAAGTTATATAAAGCAACGCTACAACTGTGCTTAAATAGCGTTAATATTCAAATGTCTGTTGTTCAAGAATAGAAAAACTGACAATAAGTCAGTTTGAGTTATTGTAGACCTTAAAATATTGTTATCTTTTTATATTTAACATATAAGTACATATATATATATATATATATATATATATATATATATATATATATATATATATATATATAAGAAATACAGGATATTCGTGACTGTCGATATAAACAAAACCACCAGTTTATTAGGGCTGCAGTCAGAAGGTTGGCCGAGATGTTAGAGAAACACTCTTTTGACTTTTTGTCAAGGGTAGGGTAAGGAACCATAAGTTATTTCCCTACATAAAGAACCCTACATTCCAGTTCTGACACTTAAGCTAATGAACATTTTCAAAAATGTTAATGGCTTAAAAATTACAACTAAGAATGTGAAAACGGTATCGAAGTTATACACAAAGACAAAAGATCCTTTCACAATACAGGAGTCATCGAATGTTGTTTATTCTATACCGTGATTGCAACAACGTATACATTGGAGAATCATCTCGTAATTTCCACAATAGGGTGATCTCACATCGTAGTGACATACAAACAAACAAAATAAATGCATGTGCACTCGCAGAACATGCAATAACTCGGAACATGAGTTCAACTTCGAGGATTTTTGTATTTTGGCAAAAAAAAAAACATGTAAAGCGTGTTTTCTTGGAAATGTGTTACATAAAATCTAATACATCGTGCATAAATAAAAAAATCTGACATAGATAAATTGAGCAACATTTATTGTTATATACTTGAAAAACAACAAAAATAAAATAAATATTCTACCTATACATATTCTTGTATGCATAACTGGTTGCATACCATTGAGACAGGTTTAATAGTTAAATAATTAAAAATAAAAATCTACCCAATATGGACCTCTTGTCTCTTGAAAATAAATACAATATCAAGAACAACTAATGACATTTTAATCACATTGTTTTTTTTTCTGTTCTCTATGTCTCAGAGTTAAAACACACTATCAAAAGATGTACTATCCTGACCAAAAATTTTTAGAATGTATTGTCCATTATTATATTTTATATTTGTGTTGTTAATGTTGAGTGTCAAAGTTTATTTTAAATAATCTCAACGAGTAGTAAGTTGCACTGACAAATTGTGATATTTTGTAAACATTCACACATTTTTTATCTATATTATAGTGTCTTGAAAAAGAAATAAAACAATTCCGAAAGCTTGACAAAAAGTCAAAAGAGTGTTTCTCTAACATCTCGGCCAACCTTCTGACTGCAGCCCTACCAAACTAGTGGTTTTGTTTATATATATATATATATATATATATATATATATATATATATATATATATATATATTAATATATTATGATTCTCACATTTTAAAGAAATTGATATATGCAGGCAACTGTTTCTTTAGATTAAGAATATGTAATTAATGTAGATAAAGTGCGTCATCAACAATGAAAAGTTTAAAAGTGTATAAAAACTTGTGCAAACAAACGGGACAATGAAAGGTCGTTTGTGTTTCGGTTACCAAGTATATTTCGTTATTTAACTTAGATTTAGAAAGTAAGGATTTGTGTAATATAAAAATGAACTTCGGTTTTTCTAGGTAATGTAAATTGTGTAAAAATGAAAGCTATCTATTCAATTCAAAAAACAATGAACGGTCGTTAGAGTTTTGTTGACAAAGGGATTTGATAGTGGATTCTAATAAAAGACAGTATGGTGAGTCAAGGAAAGTTTGACGAGAGATAAGGTAAGACGGTAAGATATTTTTGTGTTGAGTGATTTGAGAGAGGGATTAGAGAAGTAAGAGGAAAGGGAAGTTAGTTTGGTTTTTTTGGGTAAAGAATAAACGAGGAGTCTAAGATATAACTGCAAGAGAAAAGGTTGTTTCCTGTGATAAGAAAAAAAGGTGTGGAAGTTGCGAGATAAAGTGGTGAATCGTGAAAGAAAGTTTGTGAAGTTGTTTGTGGCAGCAGAAAGCCGTGACAGTATAAGAAGAGATCTTCAAATCCACAATTTGTAAGTCTTTCTTTTAATATAAGAATTAGAGACCAGGAGACGAGAGTAAACGAGATCAGGAGGTGTGGAGAAACAGCATAAGGAGAATCAACATAAGGTTTAGTTTGTTTTATTGAAAACAAAAGATAGGCCCAGAGATTCGGAGCGAAGTTTTGTTTTTGGATATAGAATTGAATAGAGACAGTTTTTTTATACAAATTTATAGGACCCGTGGAGAACATTAGTATCCTAGGATCTGTTGTTATTTATACTAATAATTATTTGATATATCTTGTTTTTTTTGTAAATCTATTTTTAATACAGCTGGTATATTTGAATTTTCATGATATAATATATTGATAAAAGGTACAGATGGTATTGTTTGTGTAAATTTTTATTCCTTTTTGTCCTCATACTTGCAAATACAACATAATTAATACTGAGCCACGGAAGTAAGTTCTGAAATAAACAAAGTTATGGGTAAATTCATTAATTTGGATATTGTATTTTAAAATTAAATTGTCCTTACCATAACAATATATATTATAAGATTTTAAACACCTTATCAATTTTCAATACCTTTGATCCTCACATCCAATTTATATGTGAATTGGAGAGAGAGAAAATGGAATACCTTTTTTAGATATGCACACAGATAACACACTGGGCACCACTTGATGCAGAAAAGAAATGTCTAGCAACTGTTTCTTAAATTACCACTTTGCACACCCAACCAGATATAAACATAACCTAGTACAAGCTCTTAATCTTAGAGTACTTACGTTAAGATATTAGCTATACAAAGATAAATCTCTGAAACTACCTAAGTCCATTCTCATGGTTAACTCCTATTCCATCACTATCATTAATAAATATCTAATTTCTAAAAGTTGGGCCTGGGTAGCGCAAGCGGTATGATGCTTGCCTCGCATGCCGGTGGTCCGGAGTTCGAATCCTACCGCCGGCAAGAACAACTAGACATTTTTAAAAATGTCTATAGGCCCCAGGTCGACTCAGCCTGAATAAAATGAGTACTTTGGGTAAAACCAGGGGTAATAATAGGCGGTTGAAGCGTAGCACTGGCCATGTTACCTTCCTTGTATACCGTAGGCCCTATATATAGCAGACTACCCTGCTATACTCCCAAAGCCGCGAGCGGTATAAAACGGGAGACTTTTATTTCTAAAAGTTACGGGCACTATATTCAGAAGCCCCCAATGGCGAAAAATAAGCGTCTATTTCTAATAACATACAGTTGATTAATTCCCCGTTCACCCCAGAACCATCCGCAAAATATGCTTCTCCCCGTACTCCCCATCTTCTTCTTTGTCAACCATTTTCCATCCACTCCTGAATGTAGGTCTCTCCCAATTGCTTCCATCTTTCTCTATCTTGCGCCAATCTAATCCACTGTTTGCCTGCCACTGTTCTTATGTCATCTACCCATCTTTTTTGAGGTCTTCCCATGCTTCTTGTTGTCGTCCTTGGTTTCCATTCCAGAATTCTCCGTGTCCACCTGTTGTCATTATATCGGGCTACGTGACCTGCCCAGCGCCATTTCATTTTTACAATTTCTTCCACAATATCCCTAATCTTCGTTCTACGTCTTATCTCGGTGTTTCTAATCTTGTCTCTTAGCATATTCCAAGCATGATTCGTTCCATTGCTCTTTGCGTTGTTTCTAATTTTTTAGCAGATTTTTTGGTAAGGGCTACTGTCTCCAAGCCGTAAGTACAAACTGGTAGTATGCATGTGTTATACACCTTTTTCTTTAAGTTTACAGGCATGGAGGTGTTTTTCAAGATATATGCTAATTTGCCGAAAGCGCCCCATGCCAGTTGTGTGTTCTTCTTTTAATTTCAGCATCTTGATTTGGTTTTCCTAGTTTGATAACATGACCTAGATATACGTAATGTGCAACATTTTCTATGGTATGATTTTGTATTGTTATATTTGTCTGGTCTCGGCTCAGTATATTTTTTTTTTGTTTTGCTGTAGTTCATTTTTAAGCCTACCGCTCCTGAAACTGCATTTAATTGTTGTAACATATTTATCATTTAGTTCTTGGATATTATCGGCTATTAAAACTATGTCATCTGCGAATCGCAAGTGGTTTAAGTATGATCCGTCGACGTTGATACCCTTATTGTTCCATTCTAGTTTCTTAAAAATATCTTCTAGAGCAAGGGTAAATAGTTTGGGAGAGATGGTGTCTCCTTGTCTTACTCCCCGTTGTAGTCTTATGGGATTAGTTTTTGTGCTTTCGTCCAGCTTTATCTGCATGGTGGCATTTTCATATATGTTTTTAATTATGTTAGTGTTTCTTGAATCTATACGTGCATTTTCTAGAGATTCAAGCACTGCCCATAATTCGATGGAATCGAATGCTTTATGGAAATCGACGAACGCCATATGAATTGGAACATTATACTCGGTGCATTTTTCTATCAGTGTTCTTACGGTGTGCAAGTGGTCTATGGTACTAAAATGTTTTCTGAATCCAGCCTGCTCGATAGGTTGATAGAAATTGAGCTTATGTGTTAGGCGGTTGGTTATGATTTTAGTTAGTAATTTATACAGATGTGAGAGCAAGGATATTGGTCGGTAATTCTCGATGTTTGCTTTGTCTCCTTTCTTGAATAGTAAAATGACTTCGGAGTTGTACCATTCTTGAGGAATCTTTCCTTCATCAATTACTTTATTAAATAAAATATTTAATACCTGTTCTATTTTTCTTCCACCGATTTTCAACATTTCGACTGTAATTTTATCTTCTCCCGGACATTTATCCGTTTTTAGTTGATTTAGGGCCATTCTTATTTCATAGTCGGTTATGACCGGTATTTCTTCTGAGCCGGTGTTAATTATTATTCGTTCAGTACATCGTTGTTGTGGTTGTGTATTTGCCGAGTATAATTTAGTGTAGAATTTTTCAATGGACTCGCTTATTTCCTTTCTGTCTCGGACGGTGACGTTGTTCTCATTTTTTATTTCTATGATTTTTCTTGACCGTTTGAGTTTTTTGTTTAGAGTACTTTCATATTGCAGTTATCTTGTATTATATTTTTTATTAGATTGTTAGTATAGTTTCTATGATCGTTCCTAATTTCTTTCTTCACGTTTTTGTGTAAACTTTTGAAGCTGTCCGAAGTTCGATCTGTTCTGTTTCGTCTTTCTTTTAGTAATTGAATTGTATTATTTTTTGTGTGTATTTAGGTATTTTTATTTTATTGGCTAGTCCGTTTATATCCATTTGTATCAGTGTCTCAACTGATTTTAGTCTTGCGCTTAGCTCTTTTTGGTATTCCGTTTGTTTTTGAAATAGAACATCGGTGGTTGGGTATCGTTCTCGTTTAATAAGTTTGTTTCGCTCTACTCTCGTCTGTATTTTAATATTCGCTCTAACCAATCTATGGTCACTTTCGGTATAGAATTTGTTTAGTACTGTCACGTCGGTGCATACGTTTTTGTTATTGGAGAGTGATATTGTACTCCCCATAAGATCGCGAAACTCTTCAGAAACTTAAAACACTTAAAGCTCTTAAAAACACCAGAACTGTAGGAAAGTTGTTTTCGAAAATCAAAACTCCATTGACCCCTTTAGAACATACCAATGTTGTCTATCACATACCCTGTGCAGAGTGTAACTCCTGCTATATTGGCCAGACCAGCCGCTCACTTTAAGGTCGTATTACCTCTAATCAAAGCGTTATTAGGATTTCCACACCCGTTTGTGCCTTAACACAACATTTCATCTCAACCAAGCATGAAATCAACTTTACAAACGTCAAAATACTGGCCAAACAAAAAAATTATCATAATAAATCTCTTCTAGAAATGTGACATATTCTTAAACATAAATTAGGCCTTAATAAACAAACTGACATCGACAATTTAAGCAAGATTTATTACTCTCTCATCTTACACAATAAATAAGAATCACATCAAACATATATCCGAGCTCAACAAAAATCTACTAATATATTCCGCCATGCACAATCTCCCTTTGAACATATTATTCGCATTCACAACCTCCCTTTGAACATATTTCACGAACCCCGTATATTTTTTTACCAATTGTTTTTCAACAATTCGCACAGCGAAGGTGCGGCCACCCACTAAGCAATAAAATAAATACATATGCCGATGCTCCTATTTTCGCAGCCAATAGAGACAGCAAACTAATAATATTTAGATTGTCACCACGCCCTGACAAGGGCTCAAGGAATGAGAAGGAGGACTCCCATCTCAAGCATTGACTACTGCTTTTAACCATCTTTTAACGCTCTGAATTAAATCTTAAATATTTTCTTAAGGAGGTGCATTTAATTCTTCTTGTGCTGCATTGCTTAGCTTCCCCAATGTCACAGGAATAGGATTTATTTTTCGAATGCGACGTTTCAAAGTGTCCTAAAAATGCTCCATAGGATTTTAAATTCGGCTTATATGGTGGACAATATAATATTTTAAATTAAACCTCATCAACATGCACTATTTTCGCGACATGAAAACGTGCGTTATCATGCATTAGCACGAATCTGTCGAATATGGCTGGTAAATAGTAAAACATGATCTTCTAAAATGTTTTCATTGTCAATGTCAGCTGTAATTTGCCCAATCACAGCCACAAGTACGGTATGTCCTTCCCAAACAATACCGACTCATAATATTATGCCACCACCACCAAAACTAATGTTCTGTATAAAGATACAACTGGCATACCGTTCGCCAACCCTTCTGTAGATGACGTTTCGTCCATTTGGCTTCCATAAACGAATTCAGGTCTCATTTATAGTCCGAATAACATGTGTTCTGGCAAATTCTAATCGACACTTTTTGTCGTGGGAGATGTGGAACTTTGGCAGGGTGTCTTGGTTTTAGGTTATCATTTGTTAACCTTCGTCTGGCCGTTTTAGTACTAAAATTAACCTGTCTTGCATTTAACAACTCGTTTTTAAGACTCGTAGATGTCAATGAGCGATTTCGTAAGTTCTGAAGAATTAAAAAGAGATCGTCTGCAGCATTTGTACACATTTTCCTTCCGAACTCAGTCTTCTTCTGTAATTTCTTGTTTGGCCATACCTTTTTAAAAATTTTGACACAACAGATTGGGTTATTTGGAGGCTCCTTACAATATTTTTCAGTATATACACCTGATTAGATATATATATATATATATATATATATATATATATATATATATATATATATATATATATATATATATATATATATATATATATATATTGTTGTACTTTTGAATGTCCAGAAGCAATAAAAAACCGATATACAAATTTTATTACTTAAATAAAAATTAAAATTATTGATATTTCATAAAGACACGGGCATATAAATTTTCAAACATCCTGTATAAGACAAAATATGTATTTTAAGTTGTTCGAAGAATTGTTCATTAGGCCTCAGAGACAAGACTTTCAAATATTATCGATAAGAAATTTAAATAAGTCGGTTATTGTGGAATGGATTTACCCGGAATAAAAGTGTATATAGAAAGTGTTGGAACAATAGACCGGGATTTGCGGTGGTTTTTCTCCCCGAAAGATTATATCGGTAAAAGTTTATTAACAAAAGACATTGCATTGAGAAACAGGTATCGTTTGTAGCTATTAGTAAGAAATATTTGTAAAGCAGATAGATTTAGTTAGAATAATTAAAGAAGGTTGTTTTCTGGAATTACCCGAATGACGTTTTATAGAGAGAGTTGGTTGGTAACGATATACGTCACAGAGGTGGATGATTTTTATTGGTCAATTTTTGAATGCAAGGAGGTTGGTTTTGGCTATGCGATAGGAGAGAGAAAAAAGGTTGGTTAGTCAGTTTTCGTCGTCCAAGAAGGAAGGAGCTTTGTGATTTGTGTTTGTTTGAAGTCCCGAAGACGTAATTTACCGGGTGTGTTTATTTGCTGTGTAAAAGCTGACCAGTGTGAGGAACGGGGTACAGAGAGATAGAAAACCAAAGGGTATAAGAATATTAATAGCAGACGAAGCCGGAAACATTTGGAGTTATAAACAGGCGCGGAGATTGGCTAAAAAGGAGGCTGCATAGACTAACACGAGTTGTTGGGTTGCAGATACAAGGACAGATAGGAGAAAGGTGTACGTCATCTGGACCACAATAGGAGCAGAAGCAGAGAAAGGATTTTTTTGTTGTGGCGTGGCCATAGAATTGCAACGGCAGAGAAGGAAAGGTCAGTCAATTTTCATTAGAGCCGGAGTGTGATTTTCATTTATTAATTAAACAAATTGAATAAATAATAGAGACAGTTAATTTTGCGATCACTTAAAAAAAAGGAATTATAAAAAGAGCTTAGTTATAACACATATTAAAAATCAATGTAAAATAACATTTGGGTCCATGATAGAAAACAACTTCTCATATATTTAAAGTTAGTATATTGCAAATATTACAGGATTGATTGTTATATAAAATTTCATAAAAATAAAGGACATCTCACATATAGTTCAGTTGAAATTCTATGTATTTTATTCAGGTCATATTACCTATCCCGATTAGGAAGCCAATTGGAAAATATTTTGAATCCACGATCAAAGGTAAATAGTACAATTTAAATAGCCTGAGATTGTAATTAATTAATGCTGATTTATTGTGATTAATTGGAGATTAGATCATTTAATAAATATAGACAGGATTTTTTCTAAATAAGCAATATAATACAATTTAAATAGCATAACAATATATACATATATATATATATATATATATATATATATATATATATATATATATATATATATATATTAATATGATATCTAGAATTTTAATTTTAAAACTTTACAAAAAATATATATTAAACATTATTAAAATTTTTGATTGATGATTTATATCACACCTTTCAATTTTGTTATCTCAGGTTTTACTCGTGCTTCAATATCTATACTTTACAGCTGATGGGTTAGGTCCAAAGAATAACGGAATAAAACAACATAATATGACATCAAAATAATATAATAAAATAAACTGATTAAAATACATCAAAAAATTATTAACATACAATGTTTATCAAACAAAATTCGTTCTACGTACGTGAACCTTCAATAATGCATGGATAATATAATACAACTACAATCTAAGATACAGCTTATTATTCTACATAAACAAATCAAATAATATTCAGTGTCCTTCCTAATGCAATTTTGATATAACGATTGTACCAAGAAAAATTTGTATGAATTATCCAATTCTCTCCACAGCTCCGTGTCCCCTCTCAGAACAAATTTGATCTCCTTTGACTATCGACAACTTATTCACACGTTACTAATATGATATAATATTTTTTAACCTAAAATTCTCAAATTTAATATATTATGAATGTTTCTCCCGTTGAAACGCTTCCTCTGCCTTGAGTTGTCCAATTCCTTGTTCTATGCAAAATGAACTATCAGTTCTCAGCAGCCTCCTATGTAATTGGCAATATTAAACAAGATATTGCAATTTAGTGTCTTCAATGCTCTCCTTCGAATGCACGTACCTTTCCAATGATGCCAGCCTCTTTTCCTCTGGCCAAACTTAATCTCTCGTTCCGAAATAAACAGCGATACGTAGAATACAAGTAGGAAAAGTTCACTTACAAATTTGTACCAGATCAGCTACCGTCGGACACAATTACTTCACCAACTCACAACTTATTCTTTATCACTTACTACCCTTGGATACCACCTCGAAAACCAACCATTCACTTTAAGAAACTGGATTTAACTGCTTCTCTCATCTCCTCTATCCATTCATCCAACCTCTCATTATACACACCCATCACCACTTTCAAAATTCTCGGCCAATCAGAAATTTGCATACCACTCTCACATAAAATCAGAAATACCTACAAACTTTCCTAATTCATATTATTTCTACAAGGACACTTAATTTCTACTGGGTATTTACATATTCCGAACAATCATTTATTTATTAACTATTTTATTGTCCTTTTCATGGCACAAATCCGGCTTACGGAACACTTTATGGCTTATGGGGAAAACCATCGTTAACTTCTATTCATTGTACCCGCACTATTTCACTTGTTATAATTATACAAAAGATTATTTATGACTAAGATTACCTTTGGTTAATTCCAGGCAGCTCGGAGTATTTTTTTATTTTCTATAATCTCTGAAATATTGATTTCATCGTACATTTAATATTTTCACCCTTCAATTTTGAATACCACAACAATATAAATATATATATATATATATATATATATATATATATATATATATATATATATATATATATATATATATACACAATTTGTACTATTTATTTTTAACAAAATTATATTTATGTTTTGTACCGTACTTATGTGTCACTTGAAACGACTGAATTGCCAACAAATCTTAGAATTTAGTTGAAATTATCACAAAAGCCCGAGAATTGTATACCTCATTTTTAAACTAAGTGCAAGATATAACGTTAAGGATATCTAGACATATGCTCCAACGAAAACCCACTCGGATGAAGAAATTGAAGGATTTTATGAGGACCTGGAAACAGAGTTACATGAAAACCAGCATATTAAAATGGGTTTCAAACAAGATGATGCAGAAGTAGCAATGGACAAGTATGTATATGGGAAAAGAATTAAACGAGAGCAAAGATTGCTGAACTTCTTACACCAGGAAAATTTATGCATGATAAACTCTTTTTTCGATAAAAAGCCTCAGCGTAAATAAACATGGATAATCCCAAATGACAGTATCAAAAATGAAATAGATTAAGTATATCATAAGAAATTAAAAAGAAATAATTAGCGACATCGAAGTACTTACCCATAAAGAAAAACTAAGACAAAATATCAAAGAACTAATTGGTAAAAAAAGACAGCTGACGGAAAAATACGACTCCAACTATACAACAATGAAGAAAGAAATTAAATACAGATATCCACCGTTCAATCCGAAAAGACGCAAGAGAAAACAATACAAGATAAATAACTAAATTAATTCAAGAAAACAAAATTTTAAAAGTTTTGAGGCGAAATACGAACATAGGCAACAAAAATATGTACAAAATAAGAAACAAAGATAAAATCATTACTACGGATAACACCAAAATCTTTGAGTTTGCCGAATTCTTTTATCGCGAAATGTATGAGAGCACCGACGAAAGGCAAGATAATACCAGAAATAACACTGTACGAAGTCAAAACGGCACTTTTAGAAATAAAAAATAACAAATTCCGTGGCAATAACGGTGTAGTGATAAAGGCGATCAAACTAGGTGGAAATAGAATTATCCATGTGTTGGCAAACCTTTGGCTCTACCAAAATAAAACTCCTTGTCAATGGACCAATTCAGTTATTGTTATATTAAACAAGCAAGGAGACATAACAAATCTAAAAAACTACCGTTCTATCAGTTTGCTCTCACACATTTAAAATGTTTTAGAAAACTTATCAAAAAAAAAAAGACTGGACGCAAATTAGACTTCTATCAGAATAAAGAATAAACTGGATTTAGATCGGGATGCAGCACTAACGACCACTTACTATTGATAAAGGACCTGATAGTCTACATATATACAACAATCCATTGGCACTGATATGCGTGGACTACTAGAAAGCATTTGATACCCTAAGTAAGCAGAAAATGTTATAAACATGAACAGAATGCCGAATAGACCATCGCTACACTAAGATAATCAAATACATCTACCAAAATGCCACAGCTCCCGTAAGACCATCTGAACAAAAAACAAATAAATTTTGTATACAGTGAGTAGAAAGGCAAGAACACACCGTCTCTTCAAAGCTATTTACGACGCTTTTAGAACATACTTGTAAGAGGGCAGATCTGAACGAGCATGGGATCAACATAAATGGAGAGAAGCTCAGTCATTTGAGATTCGCAAATGACATCGACATTAAATATAAATAAAATTATATCATGCTTCCTTGGAGGTAGGACTAAAGATTAATATGAACAAGACATGAACAATTAATGACTAATCTGGTGCTAAATTTAAATATTGCTGTTTATGGAATGGATATTGTGCAGACTGCATCGTATAAGTACATAGGACATGAAATTCGGTTGGGCGGAGATAACCAGACACGTAAACTCCCACGTCGCATGGCCAAAAATCTTTGACCAATGTGTGTTATATGTACTCACTTATGTGGCGAAAACATTCATACTCACAAAAAAGGTAGTGAATAAGATTCGCCTAACTCAGAGAGCTATGGAGCGCCAGATATTGGGTGTCTCTCTGAGAGACAGATTCCCAAAGGAAAACATTCGTCGTAGAACAAAAACAAGAGAAGCTATCAAAAAAATTGCGTCACTAAAATGAAATTGGACAGGACACGTCGCCAGATTATCACACAACCGATGGACAAAACGTATTGTCGAGTGAAGAACAAGAGAAGAAGCACTACGGAGCAGAGGACGCTTAAAACCTAAACGACGACCTAAAAGCTTGTTAGCAGTAACTGATTAGGAAATCGAAATGTGGGAAGACGAAAAATATCCTGGCTTAAGAACTTAAGGGAATGGTTTGAATGCAGTAGTGCAGAACTTTTTAGAGCGGCAGTCAACAGAGTCCGCATAGCCATGATGATTTCCAACCTTCGATAGAAGATGGAACTTAAAGAAGAAGAAGTAACTGGATGCAAGCCGCACAAGACAGAGACATATGGAAAGAGCTAAGGGAGACCTATGTCCAGCAGTGGACGCGTACAGGTTGATGTTAGTGATGAGAATCCATCATCCTTTGGAGCTCTTGCGCACTATCTGCCAACAATGCGATATCGACTGGATATCTAATATTGTTTATAAGTTGGCCATTTATTGTTCATTTTCGTATCCCACTGTTGCTCTTTTTTTTTGGAGATGATGACCAATTTCGTCCCCAATCAGCTAGTAAAAATCGAGAAATCGCTCATAGAAGTTGTGGAAAAATATGTGTTTTGGGACACGAAATAAGATTAACGCGAGACAGCTAAAAATGTAGCTGTATTCGCAAAAATGAGAGACGTGTTTATAGCAAATGTCCCAATCCATTTAAAAAGGAAAGATTTCAGCCAGTGCATTCTACCAGTTCTCACATACGGAGCAGAAACCTTAACCCTCACAAAAACATTAGCGGAAAAGGTAAGAATACAACATAAGATGGAGACGTCAATGCTTGTAAAAAGGTTAAGAAATATGCGAATAACCGAGGAAGTTCGTAGACAAACCGGAGTGAAAGACATTATCGAACCTATTACAAGGCAAACATGGAGATGGACGGGACATGTTGCAAGAATGAAATATTTGAAATGAAATTGAAAATGTGGAACAATGTCCATTGTTCCACAATGGACAAATCAGATAGCAGATATGCTGAACAGAAATAAATGGAAATATCTAGAGAAGGTATATTTTTAACAATGGACAAATCAGAGAGCAGATAAGCTGAACAGAAATAGATGGAAAGATCTAGAGGAGATCTGTGTTCCACAATGGACAAATCAGGTTTGATTGATAATGATGATGATGAATAATTAAATAATAAGTGTAGATTGAAGATTGATAAATAAGCAGCGTCTCATTATCTATGAACAAAATACATAAGGCCATAAACCGTTTTTAATAACAGCATGGGTATGGAATCAACATATTAACAGAACGGATGAAAATAAACTAACTAAATAACAAAAATATTTTCTTTTGTATCTAACCTGACATAACCTTCAAATTATGACTAATTTTTGTCGGCTATGTTAAGAATCCAGGCTGTCCATTTAAAGTCCATACTTTTTTTAGAAAACCTTTCTAGTTTCCTTATGTTTATATTCCCCGATAAAAGAATTTACTGTATATTTAGGTCCTGTTTTCACAAATTTCTAATTTTCCAAAGTCTATTTTCTAACGGCAACATGTATCCACATCACAGCCCATATAAAAACGGCGTGATGAAATATTAAACAAGCTACTCATACATTATGTATGGGTTTAACATTTAACTCCGAACAAATCAACAGCGACCGTTTATAATGTCTCTAAAAATGTAAAATATTTTGCTCGGCTTTATATTTCGCATAAAAAGTAGGGTTCTATTTACAAACAACTTGAAGGGGAAAAAGTCTTTTTATTTAACGTGTAAAATGAAAGGCAACCATTAAAGCAGTCCGAAATGTACGTAAATTAAATTTTTTTACAGTATGCTCTTATAGATAAAATACTGCAGTGACAAAATAAATTAAATTTAAATCTGGATTGTAATAAGACGCAATTAAAATTGTACGTTTGTAGGAATTATTGTTTATTTGCTTTTATTTCTACTTTTATTTTTAAGGTTATACACTTACCAATTATGTGCTAAATTATTTATTTCTTTATTCTTTGCATGTATTATCTCTATTACGTCTATAGGAGCAAAAAATACAGATTTTGATTAAATCGAAGGTTATCTGATCGAAAACGGCTTCCAATTCGAAAATTAAAAAGTATTACAGGAGAAATAATAAGTAACTATATCAGAGATTGCCTTTACATAGAACGATTTGTTGGATGAAAGGCGTAGTGGTGTTCAGCCATGAAAAAGAAGAATAGACCAGTATGAAGTAGGTTATTGTCATGTTGTGTTGACATTGCAAGTTTTAGCTTATATATTTAAGTAACTCTAATTCTGCGTAAAAGAAATAAAACCGAATCCAACCTTAGTAAAATTGTCCAGTGAATTTAATTTAGGTATGTATAGAACACTGAGGATTTATTATCTAAGCAAAACCTCTTAAAACGGGTAGTTTTTTGGATATTTCACGTGTGCGATGTTCTGGGCGGTTCATTCAGAACTCTGCTGTTCGTTATCAACTTCTAATTTTCTTCAGGCCTTAGGCCGATTCGTGTCTAGTCGAGGCAGGCCGAAAACAATTTATAGTGATAACGGTACCAGTTTTGTAGGTGCTGAAAATGCCTTCTCATGTCTCCACCTCCTCTATCCTTTATACTTCGTAAGGATGTGGTGATGTTATGGTATTTGACGAATGGTTGCTATCCATTCTTCTCTCTCCTGGGCGCGGTGTGCTGCCTCAGAAAGAGAGTAACCGGTAGCTCACTTTATTTGGTCTGACCATCGGAGTGGTGATCTTCCTCTAGTTCTTTTACCATCTACCTTGCTTTCAACCACCAACCTCTCGATGCCTTCCATTCGTCTGGTAATGTGTCCAAAGGACCTCAATATATTTTGGTTGATAATTGTGGTAAGCCTAGTATTGATGTCGAGTTCTGTCAATATTGAGACATTTGTGCGATGTGCTGTCCAGGGTATGCGCATCATTCTACGATATACCCACATTTCAAAGGCCAATATACGTCGTGAGTCGGACTTTTTAATGGTCTAACTTTCTCACGCATAGGTAGTGATAGGAAAGATAGGCGTCCGTACTAGGCACAGTTTCGTGTTCCTGGTTATGTCCGTATCTTTTAATTTTTTAGTAAGTTTGATCACTGCTGATCTGGCCATTGTAAGCCGTCGACATATCTCTTCTTCGCATCCACCATTGTTTGGGATAACAGAACCTAAGTAATTGAAATGGCTTACCACTTCAAACCCCGCTACGTTTCGTATGTCCGGCTGGTTATTTCTAATTCGATCGATTATCATTACCTTGGTCTTCTGTACATTAATTTTAAGTCCATATTCACGACTGATAGTATCTAGTCTGTTCATGATGTATTCAAGGTCATTTGTTGATGATGCTAGTACTAAAGTGTCGTCAGCATAGCGGAAATTGCTGATTTTCGGCCTCTGGCTTAAATTCCTCCTTGCCATCCGTCGAATGCAATGCGCATAATGTGTTCGCTGTATATATTGAATAAAGTGGGAGAGATAATACATCCTTGACGAACACCGGCTTTTAGTTTAAAATTATCGGAGTATACGTTGTTGACTCTTACGTTTGCTATGTTGTTGATATACAGTTGTTTCACTAGGTATATTAGATGTTCGGGGGTACCCATTTGTCTCAGTATTCCCCACATTTTATGCCATTTTACAATATCGAACGCTTTTGAGTAGTCGACGAAGCACAAATATGTTTCTAGATTAAATTCTCTAGATTTTTCTATAATTTGTCTGAGATTAAGAATTTGTTATCGTGTGCCTCTTCCAGGGACAAATCCACATTGTTCTTGTGTGGATCTGTGGTAGAAGTATTGATTTTAATCTCTCGTTAATTATAGTTAGCGCATATATAATTATAGTTGCTTGGGAGATCAGGGTTATAGCGCGGTAGTTATAACAGTCAGTTGGTGAGTCTTTCTTATAAATGGGTATGAAAGTGAGCTTACACCAATCATCTGGCCATTGTCCTGTGTTCCAGATTTCATTACACAGTTTGAACATTACTTTAATTCCTATATCTCCCATTTCTTTAAGTGCTTCCGCCGTGATTCCGTCTTCTCCTTGAGATTTTCCAGTTTTTAATTTTTTTATTGCGGTTTCTATTTCCGATTTTAAAATATGTGGTTCCTTTTCATCATTTATTTCTTCTGGATCCACGTCTTCATGGTCAGTATGAAACAACATTTCACAATATTGTTTCCAATTCGCTACTATGCCCTCTGGATTGGTGATGATCTTTCCCAAGTTATCTTTAATTATCTGCGTTTGTGGTTTGAACTCTTTAGTTAAATATTTTACTTTGGCAAACAGTTCTCTAGATTCTTGACGGTCGGCGTGTTCTTGTAGTTGTTTGCATATTTCTTTAATATGATTATTTTTGTCTCTTCTACTTGATGATTTTATGCGTCTGTTTACATTTGCTATCTTGTTTTCAGTTTTTGTTGAATTTAAAGCATTGTTTTTAATTTTTCTTCGTTCTTCTACTAGGTTCAGTGTCTCATCAGTTATCCAGTGTTTTTTTTCCTTGGGATTTCTTTGGGGTTTGTAATATTTATTGCGTCTATAATCCACGTCTTTGTATGTTCCCATGTCTGATTGGGATCGCCAGTAATGTTTGGTGTGTTACTATGTCTTAGTGTTTCTTTAGGCTCTTTAGGTATATATTTAATAGTTTTATTTGTTTCGGTTTTTTTACGAAATTTGATACGGAATTCGGATTGTAACAGTTTATGGTCTGTTCCGCAATCAGCCGCTGGTTTTGTCTTTACGTTGACTACTGAACTTTTCCATCGTTTACTGACAAGAATATAATCTATTTGATTTTTATATCTTACCTCCGGTGAAGTCTAAGTTGATAGTCTTCGCGGATGATGCTTAAACATAGTGTTCATGATACTAAGTTCAGTGTCGATGACTTATCATGTCTGGACTGAGACATTATTACTCGTGAGATATCTGTACAACGTATTCGTTGGCATTTTAATCCACCCACAGCAGCTTGGTGGGGAGGATTCTGGGAACGCCTCATTGGTGTTATGAAACAGTTGTTGAGAAAAATACTAGGTCGTGCCAGTTTGGACCATGGGACTTTGCTAACCATGTTATGAGAGTGTGAGGCAATAATTATTTGGCGACCATTAACGTATCTATCGGAGGATCCTCAAGAGTTAGTTGCCTTAACACCTGCGATGTTTTTGCGGAATCAGGTGGACTGGGGAGTGCCAGTTTGTGATGCTATAGACAATGCTTCATTGTGTAGGAAAGTGCGTCGAGTTTAGACTTTGTGAGAAAAACTTTTGAAATATCTTGGACAGTTAAAACTTGTTTGCGTGAATAAAACTTACCGCAATATCTCTCTTAATGAAACTGTGCTTGTTGGCAACGATGCCACTAAAGGTTTAGATTGGCCTATTGGACGATTGTTAAACTTTTTCCTCGTAAAAATGGAAGTGTTGACTGAGCAAAGTTAAGACAGCTAAATAAGACCTGTCCAGCGTCTTTATCTACTAGATTGTTGTGCTGTTTTTGAGTTCGAGCTTCAGAATAATGTGGAGACGTCAATGAAGGATAAAGGTGAATTAAATGGTATCCTACATGTTTCTAAGTTGACTACTAGACTCTCCAGTCCCGAAGACGAATACTGTGAGCGTGCGGGAGTGATTCATAGAAATGTGAAGTATTCTGACAGCTTCTAAAGTGCCTAAACGTTACTTAGGGTAGTGATTGTCAAAAATTGTATACTTATCAGCAATTTTTATTTTTTGAATAATGGTTTTGTAGCATGTCTTTTTTAGATTTTGTGAGAAATATTTTAATTTATCAGACTATTTCTCAGGTGGGAGTATGTCAGATATTTACGTAGAAAAAATTGTTGGTTAAAATGTGTAGTGATGTAGAGCCGCGAAAAAGAACCAGAGAAACCAGTATGAAGTAGGTTATTCTTATTGTCATGTTGTTGATATTGCAAGTTTTAGCTTATATTACTTATATATTTAAGTAACTGTAATTTTGTGTAAAAGAATTAAAACCGAATCTAATCTTCGTAAACTTGTCCGGTGAATTTAATTTAGGTATAGTACACTGGGGGTTTATTATCTACGCAAGCCTTTTAAAACGGGCAGTTTTTTGGTGGTGCGACAAACTATATATAAACAAACCACAAATTTAAATATTTTGTACAATTTAAGAAACTTAATCGAGCAATAAGAAAACAGATAAAAGAGGACATTAAAAAACACCAAGAAGACCGTATAGAACAAGTCATAGAGAAAAACCGAAGTCTCATGCACCAAACCAAAACTAGGAAAGAAAAACTTATTAACCATTAAAAATGAACAAAGACAACTACGGATATCAACCAGTAGAACAAGCCGGATTTAGAAAAGGGTACAGCACCTGTGACCATCTATATACTTTGAAAATCCCAATAGAAAAGACTAACGAATATAATCTCCCATTATGTCTGGCTTTTATAGATTATGAAAAAGCTTTTGATAGCGTAGAACTGTGGGCAATAGAAGAAGCATTAGTTAACAACCGGATCGACTCCAAGTACAGAATATTAATACATAATATTTACGAACAAGCTGAAATGATAGTGACGTTGGGTAATGGAATCTAAACAAGACCAGTAAAAATCAACCGAGGCGTAAGACAAGGAGACATAATATCTCCAAAATTATTTACATCTGTCCTAGAAGATATCTTTAAGCCAATAAACTGGGAAAATAAGGGAATACCTATTAACGGAAGATACTTGAACCATCTGAGATATGCAGATGATGTAGTACTAATAGCAGACACGTGGAATGCAGTGAATATCATGATTGAGGAGCTACACACAGAATCCCTAAAAAAAGGACTGAAAATGAAGTTCAGCAAAACTAAACTAATGTCAAACAAAGATGACAAACCTATGATAAACGTCCAAGGGACAGAGATAGAACACGTAGATGAATATACATATCTGGGTCAAAATGTCAAGGTAACATTAATTAATTACTGTATCCTACCTGTACTTACATATGGAGCTCAAACCTGGACATTCACTAAAATAAACATGGAGAAGATCAGAAAAACTCAGAGAGCTATGGAACGGCAGATGCTAGGTATCTCACTCAAAGAGCATAAAACCAATGAAGACATTCGTAATAGAACAAAAGTAAAAGATACTATCGAACAGGCAGCTAAACTGAAATGGAAATGGGCTGGATATAACGAACGACTTAAGATGGCCAATGGAATAACGAGATCGGGAATTAGGCCATATGAAGCCAAAAGACCACAAGGAAGACCGCAAATGCGCTGGAGCAACGATATTAAAAGAACTGCAGGACCCATATGGAAACGTCTTACAAACAACAAAGACGAATGGCGAGAATTAGGAGAGGCTTATATTCGGCAATCTGAACAAAAATAAGGGCTTAAAAAAATTTAAATGAGAACCTTTCTCTCCAACAATGAACCACTGAACTATGTTCATTTCTTACCAATTCGCTTGTGTTTAAGTAATCGGATACAGTAGTGTATATATATATATATATATATATATATATATATATATAATAATAATAACGTTTATTTCCATGAAATATACAATTAATAATATTACAATAAAATAATTAAATGACAATAAAATTTTAAAAAATATTACTTTTACTTTGTAGTTCTGTAATTGGTTCAAGGTAAATAAAAAGTAGTGCCCATTAAAACAATTAAGTTGAGCATGGGCCATTTTTTAAATTGCTTATTTATATTGGTCCTACAGCAAGGCGAGTTTTACTACTTTATTAGTTATAATTATTACCTATATTAAGATAAAACAAAAAAAATAACAAAAAAAATTTTTATTAATTAATTAACAAGAGAGAGACAATTCATGCACGCAATCAACCAAGATAATAGCATATATAAATTTTTAAGATTTCGTAATCTATTCTTGATTTGACGTTAGTTATGACCTAATTGGTCTCAAAAAGGTGGCTGAACAGTTGTCTATGATTTTGTTTCAAATACCTAGTAAACAATGTCTTAATCATTTTTTGCGAGTTTATAGTGATTAGGTATGTTTTGTAAATTTCAGGGAGCAAATTGTAGATTCTTCCTTGTAAGTACTCAAAATTTCGTTTACCAACTGTTTTCTTTGCAATATTTAATTTGAAAAAAGACTGTGCTCTATTTCTCGTATGATAGGTATGCCCTAATGGTGTGAGTAAGTGTTTATTTTTGTATAAATTGGTGATTATTGTAAGAATATATAACTGTCTTGTATCTAACATTTGAGTTTCGGTATAAAGATCATTAGTAGGGTATCTCGAAGGTCTATTGTAAATAATTTTTAATATTTTTCTCTGGATAATGTCTAATTGGTGGAGGTATGTATTTGCAACTCCACCCCAACTAAGGATTCCATAACGTAGACGCGATTCTACCAAAGAATAGTAAATAACCTTCAGATGATGGATATCCAGTATATTACGTAAATATCGCATTTTGTACAATAGACACCTCAATGTTTTACACGTTTGGTTTATGTGTATATCCCATCGTAGATACGAGTCGATTTGAACACCAAGGTATTTTGTGTTACTCACTGCATTAATACTCAGATTTTTTATTTTTATAAATTTGTAATCTGGTAGACCACTCTTATAGCTTGTAAATGGAACATAAACTGTCTTATCCATATTTACTGTAAGAAGTTTGTGGTTAAATATATCAATAAGTCTTCCTAAGTCATGTTCCATTTTTCGCTTTAGTTCCATCCACGTGTCTGCAGAGTACAAAATTGCTGTATCATCTGCAAAACTTAATATCTCACCTTCAGTCCGGTAAGTAAGAATATTGTTTATGTACAGTATAAATAATATGGGTCCTAGTACAGTCCCTTGTGGTAAAATATATATATATATATATATATATATATATATATATATATATATATATATATATTGTTCGGAAAAATTTCCGCGGTTAGTACAATTAAACCTAGGGCTAAGATTATTACTATTATAAAAATTAATATTAAACTCACTAGTCTTCCGGGTTGAACCGCGTCGATATCCATTATGCCGAGGTTTCGACATCCTCTCTGACGTCTTCTTCAGGTTTTTTTTTTTTTTTTTTTTTTTTTTTTTTCAAATTATTTTTCGACCGTATATATATATATATATCAATATATATATATATCAATATAATATATATATATATATATATATATATATATATATATATATATATATATATATATATATATATATATATATATATGTATATGGCATTTACAAAGTAATATTCGTGAATTTTTACAAAAATTATATTGTGCACGGGAAACTTTAATTTATTTATTTAATTAAAACAAAAGTCTTTTTCATTAGCCTATCCTAGCTTAAAATGGACTTACATATGCAAATGGCCCATTTAATTAGAAATTCCTTACAGCTAAGATTAGGATAAAAAAAATTCGCCAATCGAACTAGGATGTATATAGAATCAAATTTTTGGATATTTTATAATATATTAAATGCTAGACAATATATGATTTAAGCTCAATAACTTTTCTGTTCTCTTTTGGTCCAAGAGTAATTTTGATAAAGAGTTGAAATGGACTCTAATCTAGCGACATTTTATATGGTAAATTACACAATGTTAGAACACGAAAAGTTTAGCGAATATTGACCAATATGGAATCACCGAATCCGATGACGTAATTTGAGATGATGCCTTGAGATGATTGACTTGATGCATTTGAGATATGATAATGGAGAAGAATGCTGCGCATACCTCAGATCGCTCATCGGACAAACGTATCCATTTTAAACCAACTTGACATTAAAAAAGACTCTCCAATACATGTCTGCAGGGAATTTTTCACTTCTGTAGCCACCAACCAGATGGTCCGAACAAATTCAGAATTCAGTGAGCCACTTACTCTGCGAAACTCGTAGAGCATCTGAAGATAGTGACCAATGCAGTACATTTGTTGGGAATAGTGGAGGAAGAGAGAGAGAGAGAGAGAGAGAGAGAGAGAGAGAGAGAGAGAGAGAGAGAGAGAGAGAGAGAGAGAGAGAGAGACAGACAGAGACAGAGAGAGGGAGAGAGAGAGAGATAGATAGATAGATAGATAGAGAGAGAGAGAGAGAGAAAGGGGAGAATGGGAAGATGCCTTAATAGTTTTAAAAGACAGATAGTAAAAAAAATTAAAGGAAGCAGCAAGCAGCACTACTCTTACTAAATGAAGCAAATCTTGAAGCAATTTTATCAATATAATGCAGATCTAATTACCGATACATGAAAGTCGAATGGACATGAGAATCTGAAGGTAGACAACGATACCTACGAATATGCCTCAACCTTTCCCTACCTATGCTCAATGGACTACTTAAGTCTGACATCACAATGGACGGGGATTTTACAAACCTTTCCAAACATTTCTACTTTGTGTATATTTGTTCCATAAGAAGTTGGCAATATTAGTTTTTATAACTGTTTGAAGAATAAATAAGGCCATATAATGGATAGTAAACATGTGTTAAAGATATCCAGTATTACTTAATTTTTCAGTAATGACAACAAAACTACTATTAACTACGAGAAAACGAATATTTTTAGTCTTTTAGTGGATAAAATCACTAGCATTTAAAAAAGAATAAAACATTAATTAAATTAAAATTAAATTAAAAATTTAAATATTTTTTAACTTCGTAAACATATTTTTAATCATTTATTGATTAACTTTGAAATAATCCCGATAAAACCAACAACAAAATACCTTGAAATACAGTAAAAATTATTTTAAGTTTTAATCAAACAATGACATACCCTTAAAATATGAACATTCATAGTAAATATTTTAATTCTTTGATATTTTCACCTAATTCACGAACAACAAATAATACCAATCGCACAAAATAAATGTTCATAACCAAACAATTAAAAAAATCAATATTTCCAAATTTTTATGGGAAAAATACACACAAATTAAAAATGTTTGGAAAGGTTTTTGAAATCCCCGCCCATTGTGACGTCAGACTTAGGTAGTCCATATTAAATGACAGCAGCGTCAGTCAAAAAATACAAGTACAAATTCTTAGCATTAATAAGTGTTTTATTAGTGGCGTGCGGTAACATTTT
This sequence comes from Diabrotica undecimpunctata, assembly GCF_040954645.1. Lineage (NCBI taxonomy): Eukaryota > Metazoa > Arthropoda > Insecta > Coleoptera > Chrysomelidae > Diabrotica > Diabrotica undecimpunctata. Next base: position 104,007,173 of record NC_092810.1, read on the forward strand.
CCGAAGGGGAAGCGATTCAATGAGAGTATAGGGCTATAAAAAGTATTTTCTTATAAGAGTCGAGATCAAAATAAAATATATACCTACTTAAAAGTATACACCTAATATACTACTCTAAAAATCTGGAAAAATGCCATTTTTATCCCTATTATACAACCAAACAAAGAAAAATTACAAACATAATCATATCGTCTTATATCATTAACATGTGCTTCATGAAACTGTTGGAAAAAAATAGTCATCAAAAGATTAATTTGGAACTTAGAATACTGTGATGTCCTCTCGTGGGAGTCACTATCCGGGTAGCTTTTAGACAGTCAGAGACAGAGTTCAAAATAAAACTTTATTGTCTTCCTTAAATTAAATTGACAAAAATCTTATGTACATATTTACAATTTGGTTTAGTCTTCTCAGTACCTGGCCTATTACTTCAAATTAAGCTTGACCTTGTCATATGGAACTAGTCTTATCGGCAAGCGAGTGTGTATCTGAAATTTTACGGTAACGTTGTATCGATTTAATAACAGCGGACGATAGGTACAAAGGAAGGAAAGGAACTCAACACGTCCCTTAAGTGATTCGGGTTAATAGGACACTCCTCGACAGTCTCAACACGACTGCTTCAGAGTACGGGTAGTGAAGAGCTAAACACGCTCTTCGGATAGAGGCGGCATGGGAGACGGAACAACTTGTGAACTCAACACGTCCACAAGCCGGGGTAGGGAAGAAGAGAACCTTCAGTCAACACCTGTCGATTCTGTCTCTATGAGGAAATGTTGCGGTTTATATAGCGAAGCTGTGTAATTAGTTTTGCCCTTTCTACTGTCGATACACTCCTACTTCATGGGTTGGTTCGCGCGCACGCTGGTTTAACGGTGATGGCTTTGACTCATCGTTACACCCCCTCTTCCTGGGAAAAAAAAAATTTTGGAACAACATTTTTTTATTTTTATTCCTTGCCAGGTACTTGGTCACCCTAAAAAAAATTTACAATACATCGAAATAAAAAAATGTCCGCCCTAAAAAAATATAAATATCGTCTTCTTAAACAAAAAATCGTCTTCCTCTCTCTTAAAAAAAAACGTCTTCCTTCGTGGGGCTTCAATTATTGGTTTTTATCCTCAGCACCTGGTTCGGGAGTCTCAGTCTGTATCTTTTTCCTTTATGCTGTGGCGGAATTAGTGAGAGCAGCGGGATTGATACTGGAATTGACTGGACTTTCTGAATTTTTGTGATGCCCATGGTTGGTTCATTGAAAAGGTTTTTAAATTTGGAAATAGCCTTTATCAGGGGCTCGCAGCCTTTGCCCGGGGTGTTAGGTTTTGGTGTGTTCCCCAATGGTGATATTAATTCTGGAACGGTGTATGGTGGCGGCGTAACTGTGCCGTCCATTTCTATGTCACTGTAATATATTTCTAACGTGTCTGACATTATATTTGAAGGTTACTGGTAAACTGTATTAAAATATACTGTCACTACTTGGTGTTGACTGTAAGTGCTTGGACTGATTAAGGAGTAGGGAAATCGGTAAATGCGGGTTTTAGGTCTTTGATATGAGCTGTTATTGTACGGTTTTTATCGTCGTGTTTTAATTTGAATATTACATTAGAACACACTTTTGTTATAGTATATGGGCCTGAAAATTTCGGTGCTAATTTGGCGTTAAAATTTTTGGCGGCATTTGAGAGTTGGTATTCCCTTTTCATGACTTTGTCGTTTATTGTGGGTTTCCACTCTCTTCGTCGTAAGTTGTAGTAATGGCTTTGAGTTGTAAAAGCTTTTGCCAGGTTTGTACGTACTAGTTCGAATGTTTCTCGTAGTTTATGCCATTTTATGTTTTGATCGGTATGTTGTGTGTCGTTTGGGATGTTTACGACTTTACTTGGAATTTCTAGTTCGTGTCCAAAGTTCAGGAAGGCTGGGGAGAAACCCGTTGAATCGTGTTTAGCTGTATTATATGCGAATAGTAGTTCTGGAAGGCTCGTGTCCCATTTCTTATGGTTATTATCGCAGAACTGAGCTATCATTGTTTTGATTACTCTGTTTGTTCTTTCTACTGGATTATTCTGGGGTGAATATGGCGGAATGTTTTTTTTAGAAATCTGGAATTCGTCTAGCAACTTTCGTACTTCCCTGTTATCGTATGTTCTTGCGTTATCTGATATTAGCTCTTTGGGTGATCCGAATCTCATAATGATTTTATCTTTTAAGTTCTGACAGACTGATTTTGCCGTTGCTGTTCTGATCGGTATGGCTTCGACCCATTTTGAAAAGGTGTCTTGGAATGTCATTATATATTTGTTTCCTTTGCTGGATGTTGGAAGGGGTCCTATGATGTCGGTTGAAACGGTGTGCCATGGATGTGGCGGAATTTGTGTAGATTGCATGTGGCCTGGAGTTAAGCTTTGTTGCGGCTTAAATTGCTGACAGTTCTTGCAGTTCCTGACGAACTTTGCGGCGTCTTTAAACATCCCTGGCCAGTAGTATTTTCTAGCTAGGCGGGTTATTGTTTTGGCTATTCCTAGATGTCCTGCGGTCGGTTGCTCGTGGTTTACTGCCAGGAGTTGTTGTCTCTTGTGGTTTGGGATGCATAGTTTCCAGGGGTTGGATACCTCTGTCTCTTTTAAATCGTATTTGTCCCAGAAGTGTCGATAGAGAAGTCCATCTTTGATAGAGTAGTCTGGAAATAGTTGCGGATTTGTCTGGATTTTATTTAAAGCTTTATTGTACCATTCGTCGGGTTCTACATCTTCTACGTTTATTATGCAAACCAGATCTACTGGTTCTCTAGAGAGCGCGTCGGCCAGGACGTTCTGGGAGCCCTTTCTGTAAATGACATCGAAGTCAAATTGTTGCAGCAGCATTGCCCATCTAGCTATTCTACCTGTAGGGTTTTCCATTGTTTGTAAGTATCGTAGACTTTGATGATCTGTGATAATTGAAAATGGGTATCCTTCGATGTAGGGTTTCATCTTTTCTATACCGAAGATGATCGCTAGTAGTTCTTTTTCTGTAACGCTGTAATTTTTTTCGGCATTTGTTAGGGTTCGACTTGCGTAAGCGATGACTTAATCCTGTCCTTCGTCGTTTGTTTATACTAAAGCTACTCCTAAACCGTGGTTCGAAGCGTCCGATTGTAAAAAAAATCTTTTCTGGAAGTCCGGGCAGATCAGTATTGGAGCTTGTGTCAGTAGTAATTTTATTTTGTTAAATGCTTCCTCTTGGTCTCTGTCCCAAGTCCAATGTTGTTTTTTCTTTAGTAGCTTTGTTAAAGGGGCTGTAGTTCGTGAAAAATCTTTTATAAATCTCCTATACCATGTGATGATGCCCAAAATCGGCGTAGTTGTTTAACGGTTTTTGGCGCGGGATATTCGACTATAGCTTTTGTCTTGTTGTCGTCCACTTTTATTCCCGTTTTGTTTACTACATGGCCTAAATAATTTATCTCTTCTTTGCAGAATTTACATTTGTCTATATTAATTCGTAGTTTGGCCTGCTGTAGTCTGTGAAGTACTTCTTTTAAGTTTTCCATATGTTCCTCGAACGTTTTCCCCAGTACTATTATGTCGTCTAAATAGGCGAATGCATGTGGTTCCATTTCTGGGCCGATTATTGTATGTAGTAATCGTTGAAAAGTAGCGGAGGCGGCGTGTAATCCGAATGGAAGTACTTTGAACTGGAATAGTCCTTTTCCTGGTGCTATGAAAGCGGTCAAGGGTTTGCTTGCTTCGGAAAGTGGTACTTGCCAATATCCATTTTTTAGATCTAACGTGGTAAAATATTTTGCAGATTTTAACTTTTCTAGGATATGATTGATGTACGGTAATGGGTAGGCGTCTTTTTCTGAGATGTCGTTGATTTTTATAAAATCGATGCAAAATCTGTATCCGTTGTTATCCTTCTTTTTTACTAGGACGATGGGGGAACTGTACGGGCTATTGGATTTTTCTATCACGTTTTCTTCTAGCATCTTATCTATCTCATCGTTTATGATCTTCTGCATTGCCGGGTTTCGGGGCCTGTATCTTTGTTTGATCGGTGTATTATGTTTGAGTTTTATTGTATGTTCGGTTAGATGTGTTGTTCCTTTAATTTGTTTAAATTTCTCCAATTCTGTTAGTAACAATTCCTGTAATTGTTTTTTTTCGGTATTGTTTAGTGTAGTACTGATGTCGAGCTGCTCTCGTTTCGGACTGTTCGTGAATTCCGGTATGTATGACGGAATATCTTCGGTCTGGTCGTCGGCCGCGGTATCGGTCGGTAGTTAGGTATATCTTCGGTCTGGTTGTCGACCGCGGTATCGGTCGGTAGTCGGTATATTTTCGGTCTGGTCTTCGACCGCGGTATCGGTCGGTAGTCGGTAGGTCGTTTTGTTATATATTTTTCACCATGTCTTCTGATCATTGTTTGAATATCAATGATGTAGTCTTTTACACCTTCGTTGTTTCGTTGGAGTCGGTTCCGGATTTGAGCTTCCAGAGATTGTGTGAGAACGGAGGAAACGAAGAAATTGCGGAAATCTTGTTCGAAGTCTTTTAATTCGTTCCAATATTTATTATTGTTTCTGTACCATAGTAATGCTTTCCCGTTTAATGTTTCTGGTAGAGCTTGTAAAACGTGGGTGTCTTGTAGGCCGTAAGCTGTCTGGAGTTCTTTCAACCGTTCTATGAATTCTATTGGGTCTCTTGAACCGTCAAAGTGTAACCCCCATTTGCGTACTATTTCCATCTTTCTTTGTCTGTTTTCCATCTGGTTTTCTGCTATTTCCTCTGCCTTGATGATCGCAACTAATCTCGCTCTTAGCTCGCTGAAATTCCCTTCCGTCGGCTGTTCTCTGTTTGTTAATTCGGCTATAAGTTCGTCTTTCTTTAATAGGTACACAAAAATAACCTTCGACGTTTCAGGAGCGTCTGTCATTTTTGAACTGTGAATCACCCTGTCTTTGATTAAAATTTGAAATGTAGTACTGTCTCATGAAAATAAAATTCGGAATTCGGTCGGTATTATTTTTTAAAACGTATTTTTCTGCTCGGGCGCCATTGGTGATGTCCTCTCGTGGGAGTCACTATCCGGGTAGCTTTTAGACAGTCAGAGACAGAGTTCAAAATAAAAATAAAACTTTATTGTCTTCCTTAAATTAAATTGACAAAAATCTTATGTACATATTTACAATTTGGTTTAGTCTTCTCAGTACCTGGCCTATTTATTCAAATTAAGCTTGACCTTGTCATATGGAACTAGTCTTATCGGCAAGCGAGTGTGTATCTGAAATTTTACGGTAACGTTGTATCGATTTAATAACAGCGGACGATAGGTACAAAGGAAGGAAAGGAACTCAATACGTCCCTTAAGTGATTCGGGTTAATAGGACACTCCTCGACAGTCTCAACACGACTGCTTCAGAGTACGGGTAGTGAAGAGCTCAACACGCTCTTCGGATAGCGGCGGTATGGGAGACGGAACAACTTGTGAACTCAACACGTCCACAAGCCGGGATAGGGAAGAAGAGAACCTTCAGTCAACACCTGTCGATTCTGTCTCTATGAGGAAATGTTGCGGTTTATATCTTAAAAAACATCAAACGGAATCACCGGACTCGACGCTAGGGCTTTACAGAATCTATCTAAGATCAAGAAAATGGTATAAACGAATTTTTTTTTCATATGTTGGATCTATGTGTTGTCAACTCATGGATACTATGGCGTATAAAAAATAAACAAAATTGCTATACTATTTTTCATATAAAAATGCGTGCACGTCATTCAAGATTTACTACGTCAGAATCCCACAGCGTTGCTAAAACATCAGAATAGTTAGTAAGTGAGGAATTTTTAAAATGTCAACTATTTGTCAAACTATTATATTAACAGTAAATACACTTAGTTTTAAGATTACTGCAACACACTAAAATGCATAACAAAACATTTTAATACAAAATTATATATTCTCAATTTTAAACTTACCACTTTTCGAGCATTAATATTAAAAACGTCCCGCCATTATTTCTTGTTCAAAATAATCTATCTTATGTAAAAGCTTATCAGCTTTCTACAGACTATTTAGTTGTTTTTACATAGCACAATCACAATACACAACAATAATTAGTTTTTAAAGCTATTAATCTAAATTTAATATGTATTTATAAATACAATTTATTAATATATTATAATCAAATTGTGTAAGGAATCAAAACATAAACAAAATTCTTACTCTAAAAAAGCAGCAACACTTTAAACAATTTTATCACACGCTGAACTGTCAAAAAATTTGAAGCATTTCCATATCAGTTTCGTACAATTGTCTAATACATTTAATTATTTGTGGAATATTAGACTTAAAGAGTTGGCTCTTAAAATGTATATTATTAATAATAACAAATGTTTTTGGGTATTTAATCAATATAATTCTAAAATTCCCAATATAATGATGATTACATTTTTCTCATTATTATACCATGTTGACGCCTATGAAAGATCGAGAAGTTCCGTATGGGTTTCGTATTATTAGCTGTGTTATGAAAATTTGAACTCTAACGTTGACGTTCTGAAGATTTTAAATATAAGTGATGTCACTTCATATAAATTGTGACGTGCACGTATTTTTATATGAAAAATACTATATGTCATTATTTAGCTTCAAACAAGCCGTTTCTGAACATTTATGTAAATCTGAGAAGTCACCACCAACAAAAAGAGGTCGTCCATTAGGACAAAATGGGACTCTAACGTCTAGTCATTAAGGAACTTCAAGTCGTCAAAGAACTCCACCTGTGTTAACCAATGGAACAACCCCAACACCAACAAAGAGAACAAGAAAAACTCATGCAAGACATCAAGAGATACCGTTAAATTCTGTGCGTACGGGCAACATTGGACACATGCCAGAATAGCAAAAATATCGCCAACAGTGTCAAATATTTACAAAAAAAACATACACTAAATGTATAAAGTGTAAAGTATTTTTATGTTATTATAAAAAAAGGAATTGTCTATCACAATTTCATAATTATTGTATTTTTGTATTTCAACATTTTATTAAAATATGTTTGTATAATGCATGCGAAACCACATATGGATTTACAAAAAAATACTATAAATAGAACTAACCAGTTATTTTAAATGTACTAATGCCTTTTATATGCCTTAATAAAAATACAATTTATAAATATTTTTTATTTTATGTTGCAATAATTCATGCAGTAGAGGGTTAAAAATTTAACCCTCCATCACTCGCACCGTTAGAAAAAATCTAACATTTTTTAATATTTCGCCATAATTTTCGAAATATTGCTTCTTTTGGGTTCTACAACCAGGAATACTTCTATGAAGACTCGTATAAGACTATGTTAAATAATGGTGGGAGTACCTATTATCTTATAGCCGACAGCATTTGTTGATAGTTCAAATCTAAAGTCCGGTTTTCACGCTACGTCTTATTGTACGTTTTGTTGGATAGGATAAATCCTATACAATAAAACGTGGCATGTAAACAGCAAAACGTACGTCTTGTCGAATCGAAATGAAATCCAAGGTCAGATCGTAGAAATGATGGGAGAAGCATAGTTTTGCGAGAACTGATAGGATAAAACGTTACGTGAAAATACATGTTCAGACAAGTCGTCCGATCTTGACTTATTTGACGACTAGTTCCACTGCAGTTCGTTTCATTTTTCCCAAAAAAAGCCTAATATTGTCAGATTTGCGGCAATGCACCCACGATTTTCTGGGGGAATTTATTGAATTGTATAAATGTTTTTAAGTAGTTATGTTTTAAAACCAAGTAGATTGCATTACAGGTTTCAGGAATTATTTGGCTTAACGCTTTTTTGGATATTGTGATTGTGAACTCCAAGTCCTTGACGCTGCATCTTGTTGTAAGATATCTGAGAGTTGCTGTGAGTCTTTCATGGGGTGTAATGGCTTTTCTCATGAGGTGTCTTATTTCAATATGTATTTCTTTTAGTAACGAGACGTGGGAATACTGGCTTCTTTTTAGGAGCCCACTCTCCTGACCATCTTGTCTTTTCCCTCCTCATCTCCTTTTTCCTCAGTCATAGTATCGTTATGGTTGAAAAAATAAAAAAAAGCAGCCGTGTTTCATCCATAATAAAAAAAATCACTAAACAAACTTCACACAACTCAAGACTCTGAATTAGAAATGAGGTAGAAAACGGAAGGAAAAACGTAATGTGTATACACTGGACAAAACGTACATTTTGCCGTACGTTTTATATGACCCACAAAACGTACAATAAGACGTAGTGTGAAAACGGGTCTTAACACGCGAGCGATCGCGTTTGTAGGAGCGTTAGAAAAAATCTAACTACGCGAGTGTTGGCGTGTGTTGATTTTTAGAGAGATCACTTAAGAAAAGTTATAATATTATCATAAAAGGTAATATTTTTAGTGAAATACCTATAGATTGTTGAACATCCGTTATTATAAGCGCATATATATATATATATATATATATATATATATATATATATATTTTGGTTTATTGCAGGTAAATATGAACAAGAAAATGGAAAACCAGTTACTAAAATGGTATGAAGAGATAGACAGCGATGTGGAACCACTAGATTCTGAAAAGGACTTAAGTGATGTTCGTTCTGAACACAGTATCCACAATACAGATTCTGAGCAGTCCACACAAGATCTACCCAGTGATCCTGAAGATGCCATGGAAGAAAGCGGCCAAGATGATGGTTATCCAAGATTTTATGGCAAAGATAAAACACCATGGTTAAAACATAAGAAACACACTCCCAAAGCTAAGACTAAAACTTGTAATATTGTTACGAACTTACCTGGGATAAAAGCAAAAGCAAAAGGCACCAAAACCATATTAGAATGCTGGAAATTGTTTTTCTCGGATGCTATGATCAATAATATTGTAAAATATATAAATCAAAAACTAGATATGATGAGAGTGTTTTATGCTCGCTTTATGGATTGTCCTGCTGTTGACTACGAGGAAATGCAAGCATTTATAGGATTTTTGTTCCTTGCTGGGGTAAAGAGAGCGCAACATTTAAATACTGATGAACTCTGGAAATTAGATGGCACAGCTTCAGATATTTTTGCAGTTACTATGTCCAAGAAAAGATTTCACCAAATAATTCAAGCTGTAAGATTTGACGACGCCACTAAGAGGCAAGAAAATTCGGCAGTTGATAATCTTGCACCTATTCGAGAAATATATGAAATGTTTGTCACTAACTGTTTATCGGCATACAATCCTGGATTCTATTCGACCATAGTTGAAATGTTGGAAGCGTTCCGTGGTCGATGCAAATTTAGGCAATATAAAGCCAATAAGCCAGCGAAATATGGAATCAAGATTTATGCCTTGGTGGACGCTAGAACATTTTTCACGCAAAATCTCAAAATTTATCCCGGCAAACAACCTGAAGGACTATATCAACTACCCAACGATGCATCTAGTGAAGTAAAAAGACTTATACGACCCATAAGTGGAACCGGTCAAAATGTAACTACGGATAATTACTTTTCCTCTGTACCCCTAGCCAACTCTTTATTGAACGATCATTGCTTGACAACGATAGGTACTTTGGAACATGGAATGGGCAAACTTTGTTTGTCTATTCCATTTTTTAGCAAAAAAGTGTAATACTATTTTGACAACACTACTGACAACTACTCGTGTCAGCGAATGAACAACTTCTAACTTGCACTTGTCTGTTAAAACAAGGACGTGCTCGGTGGGTACAAGACTCTCGATGGGTACGACGCACCAACACAGACGTGACTGTGCTACCACGGACGAGACATTTCCCACGGTTCGTCGGTGCTAGCTTGTCCGCGTTCGTCCACAATATCGCCGATCGTGGGAAGCCGCTTTACACGCGAGTGATGGCGTAATTTTTTGAGGTGCGAGTGATGGAGGGTTAATGACTGTAGATGACAATTGATTGGATTTCCCAGGAAAATTTACTAGTTCTTTATAAATCCTTTCATATTTTAGTAATTTATTTTTTGTATAAGTTATTACTACAACTATTATTCTTTTACCATTATCTTCAAAAAACTAAATTTACATAACACGGATACACGAATAATTAAACATTTGCAAATTATTTTCTCTAAATAAAATTTTGTGCATACCTGCATCGCGATATTGAACACATATTTTTAAACAAACTCGGAAATTCTTTTATATCGAAAAATGTACATGCCATTGTTACCAAAAATGTGAAATAAAATCCAATTAAAGAGTCAGTTGGATTGTGTGCGGCAGTAATATTTATTAATGTGCCTATTCGTCAACTATGCGAGTATACAATCAATAATTTTATAAATAGGGGTTTATTTGTGTTTATAAATCATTACAGAACCAATTAGGTATAATAAATAACGTAGCCATCAATTTAACTAGTTAGCGGCAATATCATTAAAGTAAATAACTAAAATAGTAAAATAAAATTTTTTTTATGCCATCATGGTTTACTATTTTGGTTTCAAGCTTTTGTTACCAACTACCTAATAATGTACCTTATGGCAAGGGCTCAAACCTGCACACAAATATACACAAACACTAACACACTTAGTTTTTGTATAATTTGAAACACATAACTTTAAAAATTATTCAAATAATGCTGGACCTGAGTATTACAAGGACCAAACTCCATTTTTGCCTTTATTCAGTTAGTATCACCACAAAAATTTAAATATTCAAAACCTTCAATACAAAAAAGGCCAATCTTGTACGAATGGTTGCCGATTTCTCAATTTTATTTTCAGGCTTATCTATAAATCATTTAAATTAAAACGGCCAAACTGCACAAAGAACTGCTCACTCTATTTAACTAAAGGGCCAATATCCAGTGAGCGTTGGACTTTGGCCTTTTTATTCTTAAGTCATTGGAGATTGGCCTTTACAAAAACATAACCTTAAAAATATTGTTGTTGTTTTAATGATCGGTGAAGTTCTTCTGTGTTTTATTTTAAGTTAGTTTACTGCAAGTAAAGCAAAACAATGTATTCAAGCCGAACTAAAATGCTCTTGTTTAAAGGACTAAAAGTAACTTGTCCGATCCATATTAACTTCTTTTAGCCAACAACAATATTGCGATGGACTTGGCGATGGATCAGTCAACAAACTCTATAAAAGGTGCAATTCTTATAGAATATTCCGCCGTTAAATTCAATGAGTTTGCTTGAAGAACAACTTAATGAAACGCATGAAAGCAATCAACAAAATGAAAAAGCAAAAAAGCATGAACTTACTTTAAACGTAAGTGCTTCCAACATACTAATTTATATTTAACATTTATATATATATATATATATATATATATATATATATATATATATATATATATATATATATATATATATTAGAAGTGATTATTTCGACCAAAAAATAATTTATAAATAAGTTCAAATTATCGGGTATAGTGGTCTATAATAAAAATCTTTCTTTTTTCTAAATTACTTAATATTTCGCTATTTATTTAAAAGCTTCCTCAGGAGTAAACTAAAAACAATTTGAACATTACAAAAAATGGCGTACAAATACATTTTAAAATACTTACAGAATTTAAAAGATTTCGCAAATAAAAACTGACATTGAACTATTTGAAATATTGAATGTCAAGATTAAATTGTCTTAAGCACGTTCCTTACAGCTATACGATAAAAAATTAAAATTATTTCAAATGTAAAAATAAAAATAACAATAAAAGAAAAGTTAGAAGAATAATATTTATTTGATGAATTATTAAGGTTAGTTGTTATTAAGATGAATGTTGGCTATTTTTAATATTTATAAATTTTGTTCAATATGTTACAATATATGTTACTTAACTGTCCAGTGTCCGTTTTTTAATTTAAAGTGTTTTTATTTTTATTAATGTGAAATTCCTTTTTCCTATTATCAGCTTCCACCAATTTAAAATATTTTTCTTCTTACTAGCATTTATATTTATTCTTCTTTTCAATGTACCAATATCCAATCACCAAATATATTATATAATTTTAATTTTCAATTAATACTTTGTTCCATTATCCAATCACCATTTATACATAACATAATTTTTAATCTTCAATAATATTTTCTTTATTCTGTTTCTTAATCTTGATTAAACTTACTATATTGAACATTTCACCAACTGACTGACTGTATTCTATCTTGAACTATATTGAAAATAGGACCGACTGACTTTATACTGACTTCATAACTGTAACTAACTGTCTGACTTCTTACTAACTCTATCTAACTTTCTTACTAACTGACTGGCCCCTTGAATCCAAATCACCGAGTATTTATACCTTTTCAATGTTCCAGAACCATCTGCCAAGAAATCCTATTCGATTTGTTCCATTTCCTACATATCTGAATTTTCTGGAATAGTCTATTTCGCAAACAGGCTATTTTCCGTGATCTAGAGAATTCCTTACTTTTCTATCGAGAATTTTATCGACATTTAGGCTTTTCAGATCAGAATATAAACTTAAATCAGTAACTATATGTAAACTAAACATTTTAAACTAACATATAACCCTATTTCACATTCGCAAGTTATTATTCAACTGTCATTTAAGTGTATAGTTGGTTGTCTATGCACATGGCTCACTTAAATATATTTACAATATTATAATTATTAAAATAAAACTTTTTACACTTATTATATGCTAATTTCTTAAGAATACCCTCATATAAATAATTTTTATAAAATTCTCTAGTATATAACTTCTAAATTATTTTCTTTAAACACCATCTTTCTTTCTCCTATGTCAATATCATTTCAATATATATATATATATATATATATATATATATATATATATATATATATATATATATATATATATATATTACAGGATCCAACTTGTAAATACAATACATTTTGGAAACGGCTTTCACCGTATTCCCGTTCTCCGCCGCCAATCCTTCCGGTCAAAGGCATGCTCCTCCTCTAAACCTCTCGATTCCATAGGTCTCTTCTAATTCCTTCATTCCATAAGAGTCAAGGTCAAAATTCAAACTTACTAAATATTTGACAACACAATATTTAGTAATAAAAAATACTACTTTTATTTTACTTGAACTTTCGTTATTAGCAATCAAAAATTTATTTTATCTAAATTTAAAATTGACGTTTTACTTTCCATGAAACTTAAATTACTTATTATTCAAAGTAACGAAAATGCAGTTTGGCCCTTTTAATACTCACGTCCAGAATGAATTGTTTGCTCGCATAGGCTTGTCCACAGCGGGTGCCAAGGTGCCGCGGAGGAGGAGGAGGAGCCAGAGTTTTTACCTTGTTTAAGCTTTGCGCTTCTTCAAGAATCAATCTCTAAGAAGAAGAAGGAGTCTTAGGAAAGAAACTGCCAACGAATAAATACTTATCTAGGAGGAACCAGAAGCACAGAAAGCTGGAAACTGATAAAAAAATTGACAAAAGAAAAGAATAAAGAAGTAATACAGAGCATAAAACCTGAAGACTGGGAAGAGTATTTCAAAGGACTTTTGGTAGAGAATAGAGTCGAATTTCAGGAACATAGAAATCAAAACCAAGATAGAATTTCAATAGTTGGCTCGCCAATAAGATTAACAACAGAGGAAATTAAAAATGTATGTAAACAGCTGAAGAGGAACAAAGCACCCGGACCAGGAGATATACCCGGAGAATTGTTTAAGTACGGAACGAACAAATTATACAAATGTCTTCGACAACTTTTTCAAGAATGCATAAACACAAGCGAAATCCCTACGGAATGGAAGATATCATACCTCAGCACTATACATAAAAAGGGTGATAAAAATAATTGTGAAAATTACCGAGGAATAGCTGTAACCGGATCTATGAGTCGAATATATGGAAAGGTGTTAAAGAACCGAATCGAGAGAGAATACTTAGATTATGAAGCAGAAGAACAAGCAGGATTTCGTACGGGTCGATCCACTATTGACCACATTTTCTCCTTAACCCAGATAATAGAAAAAAAGATGGCAAGGAATCAAGAGATTCATATGTTGTTCGTCGACCTACGGAAAGCCTACGACAGCGTTCCACTGAAGAAGCTGTGGCAATCAATGGAAAGCACGAATATTAATATAGAATTAATAAAAGCCGTCAAAGTGCTGTACAACAAACCAATAACAAAGATAAAAGCAGGGACACAAATAACAACAGGATTTATAACATCAAAAGGATTAAAGCAAGGATGTTGCTTGCCTCCCACTTTATTTAAAATATACCTCGAAAGTGCTTTAAAAAGATGGAAACAAGAATGCAGGACAATGGGGATACCGCTCACCAATACGGTATATAAAGTCCTTAGTTTATGCCAATGAAATTAATAAACGAGACGAACTTTGGAGATACATTCAAAATGCAGCTAATTTTATAAAGGGACAGAATAATATTTTTTTTAACGTCCGAAAATCCTTTATAAAAAGAATTAGAAAAGGCATAGAAATCGGAGGAGACCATGTAGAACATTTAGTTTAAGTTTTTGTGAGTTCTTTTAAGTTAAAGTGTGTTTAGTTTTGATTTATCGTCAAAACGGAAACCTTACGTTAGTTGCAACTTTGTTTATTAGTTTGGTATTTGATAGTGGAATTGTAAATAAAATACTATTTCTTGTCTAAGATTATGCCTCTGTGCCAATTTTGATAGCAATTTATAAATATACAGGGAAACTATTAGCAAAAAACGAAAAACAAAAATTAACTTTAACACCCTGTATCTTTTTTCTCAGCAACATTTTATTAAGGCTAATTTGGCCCAATAGCCATATTTTGGTCCAAATAACCTGTTCTTAGTCTATGTCCCAATAGTTATGACTCACCCTGTAAATAATACAGGCCATCCGAACATTTATAAGTGTTTTAGAATCAGATATATTTATTTTTTAGGCGTATATAAAGTAAAAAAGAATAGGAAACATCCTTCAAACATGATAGGAAACCATAATTCTATGCCCGATGACCCTTGCTTAGAATTACCAAAAAAGAAAGATTTGAAAGATCTTCTAGAATAGTAAAAGGTCCTTACCAACGAAACTAGAACAGTTTGCAGCCAAAATAACAGACATAGGGAAAAACATGAGAAGTCGTTTTTAGATACATGGTATTCCCACTTTAAATGGTTGGAATACAGTAAAACAAAGATGCAGCTTGCTGTTTTTCGTGCAGATGTTTTGGCATGAACAACAGTACTAAGCCTGGATTTATAGGGACTCCGTTTATTTCTAGTAGATTTTCATCATAGAACGATTTCAAATGCAGCAAAATACCATGAAAGTTGCCATGAATTTAGCACAGAAACTTGAAAGAGCTATAACGTGAATAAGTACGTAGATCTGTATATCCAAAAGAAAAAAAGAGACTGAACTGAAAGCTAGAAAGAAGCAGTGACAAAACAAAAGAATATGTGAAGGAACTAATGGACATAATTATAGTTCTAGTAAGAGGTGAAAAACCTCTTCGTGGTCATGATGAAACAGAAGAAAGCAATGAAAAATGATAGTTTCTCAAAATTGTACAATTTCTTAAAAAATGTGACCTTTCATTTAAGACATACTTGGAATCAGTCCCAAAACGCTGTAGTTATCTTAGCAACTGCATTCAAATGATATTTTATATTCTCAAAAATTTTAAAAAATTTTAAGGGATATTCAGAAGTAAGTGCAGCCACTTTCTATTATTGCGGACGTGACTTCTGATGTCACTCGCCATGAGAAGATTGCTGTTGTTTTTAGTTATATTTCTAAAGTTTGTACCTTTCCAGTTATAAGGCTAGTAACATTGAAACGTTTAAATTTAACTGAGGCCGAAACCATTTTTAAAAACAATAAATTCTACTTGGCATGATATGAATGTTTCTTGGGAGGATGTTAAAGCTGTATGCTTTGACGGAGCTTCAGCGATGTCAAGAAATTTTACTGGTGTACAGAAAAGATGTAAAAAGACAAATATTTAAAAATTTTTATATTCATTGTTATACTCATTGCCTTAATTTAGCGTTGGTAACAGTTTGCGATAATCATATTGAAAATTTAACGATTTTCGATTTTCTTGGTATAACAAATTGGTTTATTCTTATATTGAAGGCAGTCCAAAAAGTTATTCTATTTTTGATGATATTTTGATGACCACAAATAATAAGTTAAAAGCTTTAAAATCTTTATCTGAAACACATCGGGCTTGTCGTGCTGCGACAGTTGCTGCGGTCAAAGATCAGCTTGAAGCAATTATAGAAGTTATTGTCATTGAAGAGACAGTTGATGACGCAACTGATGCAAAAGCTAGCGCTAAATGTAAAGGTATACTACATCAAATAAAATCCTTTGATTTTATTATGTGTTTGGAAATAATCCATCCGATTCTGCAAATATCTGTCAAAGTTAGCAAATTACTTCTATCACTAAACATAGATATTTGTGAAGCTATAGACGATGTTTCAAACTTAGCACTTGCTTTGGAAGAATTACGAATCAAACCATCTATATTTGATAGCATTTATTTTAAAGTAAGATACTTATCACAAAGACAGTTGTGATAAGCTTCAGATTGACATCCTACTACTAGAAAACGTAAAGTTTCTACTAGATAAGATAATAATGCTGGAAATGCATTTACAGTCACCGATAAAAAAGAAGTGAAACTCATTTAATTTTATCCGCTTTTAGACCTAATGATTCAGTCATTAAACGATAAATTTGACATGGAATAAAAAAAATCGGTTGCCTGTAAAGTCGGTTTTACGGGCGAAGATTTTACGTGACAACGTCTTTTTCTCGGTAGAATATTTATTGATATGAATATTATTAAATTGCACAATAGGAACAAGGAATTGAATGAAAATAAGAATTGCACAAATTTTAACTATAGAAATATATTTTGTTTACTTAAACATTGTACATGTAAACTTAAACTTAACTAATTTCTATTTGAGTGATTTTGTTGAGGATAGGACGATGATAGGAGAAATAGCATCGCACCAGCGGACCGATCATGTTTGAGTGGGAGAGAGACGCAAGGCATTCGCCGGTCCGGCGGGCCTCTCTCTCGTTCGGTGACTCATCGTAACAGACGTGAGCGGGCGTTACACTTTTTCATGAGTGACTCCGAGCCACAACCTAATTTAAGACGTTGTCACGTCAAAAAGATTTATTCCGAAGGATTTATATAAAATTGCCACAATTTCTGTAACAAGTTGTACTTGTGAGAGAACATTTTCTAAGCTGAGCATAATTAAATTGATAATTCGATCGACATTGCTGTAAGAGCGTTTGGAACATCTAATGGTGCCTTTTGTTGAACAAGCACTTGCTGTAAATATAGATAAAGATAGTGTAGTTGACGAATTCAAACAAATCGTACCATTCCAGCGACAAATAGTATTGTAATATATTATTTGTGTGTTTATTGTGTAATGTAATTTTTCCTAACAATCTGAATTTTAATGTATTTTTATATATGTGACTGTGACTACCTATATTTTTCTTAGGATCACGAAATAATTTAATATAAAAACAAACTTAACTTGTTTCAAAAATTCACTGTTCTAATAAATAAATTTTGAATTTAAAAAATTATTTCAAAAGTATTTAACTGTTTTTCATAAATGAAAATATCATTGTTGAAAATTACAAAAAAATTATGGGGAGGGCACGATGTATATATATATATATATATATATATATATATATATATATATATATATATTTATATATATATATATATATATATATATATATATATATTATATATATATATATATATATATATATATATATATATATATATATAAATATTTAGTTATTTATAAAGCTTCACTTTAACAGTATCAGTATCATTTTATCAGAATTTCCTTTACCAACACAAGAAAATGTATCGATCGTAGTAAAAATTTGTAAAATTACCGTCAATTAAACCAATTAATTAAATGACTGTTAGTCCTCAACTAATGGTCCGATCGAGATCAAACTCTCTCAGGAAACATTTAGAGGTTGGTATTTTTTACATTATATCAATTTTAAAGAGATTTTGTTTGAGATTTCTTCTAATAATGATGTTCTACAATTCTCAGGTATATAGTCGAGCAATTTCTTATTGTCTTTCGTTGATCTCTCTTGAATCATTCGGTAGCAAGTTTTGCGTTGTTTCCATTTTTTTATGACAGAAATTTCAAAACATTTCAAGAATATTAATACCTATGGATGATCTGGGGCGAGTTGTAAACCCTTGGGTCGAGCCTGTCGCATTTGTAAGATTTTCGTCCTCAGGGCATAATTATCTACTTAATACCCTTGGAACACAATAAGTATTAAATAGTGTCTCATGTCTATGTTCTGTCTTTAATATCTGCTAATGTTCGTGCTATCTCCTAATTTGATATTGTTTAATTACTTATTCAGCATAATTATGAGCAGAGTTTTGTTTTAAACCCGTTTCTGATTAAGTTTTCTTTATTAGTATTAAAGTTATATAAAGGATGGGGTTATCATTTATATATTCCGGCTGATAAAGTAAACACAGTCGTTAAACCTAGTGTATATAAATAAACATAGTGTTAAATGGAAGAGTAACAAATAGTTAATGAACCTTTAGTCATCCCTTCCATCATCATTATCAGCCTCTCTCTTCCACTGCTGGACATATACTTCCCTTGTTTGTCTCCAAAGTCTTCTATCTTGTGCTTGCTGTATCCAGTTTTTTGTTGTCTTTCGTAAGTCGTCTTGCCATCGTGTTGGTGGTCTTCCTCTGCTACGTTTATCGGCTCTTGGTCTCCATTCAACTAGTTTGTGAATCCATCTTCTGTCCTTCATTCTGGCAACGTGTCCAGCCCATTTCCATTTTAAGTTACAGCTTCTTTCAATGACCTCTATGACTTTGGTCTTAGCTCGTAGATCTTAGTTTCTAATCCTGTTTCGCAGAGTGGCCCCTATCATTGATCGCTCCATTCTTCTCTGCGCTACTCTTAGTTTTTGTGCGTTTTTCTTTGTGAGCGATAATGTTTCTGCACCATAGGTCATCATCGGTAGCACGCATTGGTCGAAAACTTTTTTCTTCATATTAGTTGGGATGTCACTCGCAAAAACGTTCCTAAGAGCTCCGTATGCTGCCCATCCTTGTATTATTCTTCTGGATACTTCGGTTGTTTGATTGTCCTTACCTATCTTAATTTCGTAACCCAGATATATATATATATATATATATATATATATATATATATATATATATATATATATATATGAAAATTACTGAGTTCTCGGGAAGAACCGCGTTGAGAAGTGTTGAGTGTTTTATAAGAGATAATGTGTCTTGGGGAATTTGATGTTTAGAGTCCAAGATGGAAATGGTTTCATCGATGGGAATGTTGGTGAATAAAGAAATGGTCACATCATCATCCCGCCCAACTTAATTCAGTCATCAAGACTCTTATTTCCCGTTCCAGAAGACTTAGCGACAACAATCACAGGTCGTCCGAAATTAATTCAATAAGACAAACACTCCTACAAAACGGCTACCACAAAACCCAAATCAATAGAAGCATTCAAAAACTTCTAAACCCCATTCCATCCAAAAAAGAAACCTTGCCGCCGGATCAACCCAAAATCTTTCTACCTTTCATTAAAGGTGTCACTGACAAGATCAGTAGAACTTTTATCCCTCTTAATATCAAAACCATCTTCACCACTCACTCCAAATTGTCCAATCTCGTCAGATCCGTAAAAGACCAAATCCCCAATGAAGACCATGGTGTCTACGAGATACCTTGTTCCAGTTGCCCACGTACATACGTAGGACAGACAAACCGACGAATCCATAACCGTATTTACGAACATTCTCTATCAGTCAAACATTCCGATACCACTTCAGCCCTAGCCCAACATCATATTCTGACAGGCCACAAAATAGATTTCGAAAAAGCAAAAACCATCGCTCCCATCCGCTCATTAAAAGCGAGAATCATTCGTGAAGCTATCGAAATCGAAAAACGGCCTAACAGCTTGAACACGCGCGATGACGCGAAACGATTGCCAGCAACATGGCGACCCCTGCTTCAGCGACCTCCCGCCCATACCGTTCAGGCCACGTCAGTTTAGACCACGTCAGCCCATAGCGTTCCCGCGCATACAGCGAGTATAAAAGCAGCCACACAGGGTAAGACCGGTTGTCACTCGACACTGAGGAGTAGGCAGATTGAGACCTCAGTGCCGAGAGACAGTTCTTGCAATATAGAACACGATACTGGTACGTCTCGAGTGAGGGGAGTAGGCAGATTGAGACCCCGAACTCGAACCGAACCATATCACTCTTGATAATGGCTCCAAAATGGGTGCCGAAACGTCGAGTTTTAAATTCTCAACGCGGTTCTTCTCGAGAACTCATTTATCTGACCGCGGAAACTTATCCGAACATATATATATATATATATATATATATATATATATATATATATATATATATATATATATATATATATATATATATATATATATATATATATATATATATATATATATTTAACGTGATTATTTTCGACATTATTTTTTACAGTTACTCCCGATGAAGCCATCAAATAAATGGCGAAATATTGAGCTTTAGAAAAAACAAAGATTTTTTATTTAATATAGACCATATACCCGATATTTCCAACATATTTATATATATATATATATATATATATATATATATATATATATATATATATATATATATATATATATATATATATATATATATATATATATATATACATTTGTCTACCAGTTCTATTTCTTCATTTTGTATTTCAAGGTGTTTACTTGGTACTCAGTTCGTCATATATTTTGTTTTTGTTATATTCATTTTTAAACCTATTTTATGACAGGCTGTACTATACTCAGTCCAACAGTCTTCCAACATTTTCTTTATTTGTCCCAAATCCTCTGCAATCAGGACTATATCGTCTGCGTAGCGTAGGTGGTGTAGCATCTCTCCGTACACATTTATTTCTTTGTCATCCCATTCGAGGGGTTTGACCGCTTTTTCTAGAGCCGATATGAAAAGTTTAGGTGACAACGTATCACCTTGTCGGATACCTCTTTGGATTTTTATTTGGTTGCTGTTAGCGTGTAGTTGTATCAAGCTTGTCGCATTTTTATATATATTATATATTAGCCTCGAATATCGGCTATCAATGCGGCTCTTGTTTATTGCTCCTATAACACTGTCGAGTTCTACTGAGTCGAATGCTTTGTGGAAATCTACGAATGTTAAAACTAACGGCGTGTTATATTCTATAGATTTTTTGGTGAGTTGTTTTATTGTTTGGAGGTGATCGTTGGTTCCAAAGTTTACTCTGAATCCAGCTTGTTCTCTACTTTGATATAGGTCTAATTTCTTGTCTAATCTTGTGGTAATTACTCTCGTGAAAAGTTTATAAAGATGGTTTAACAGACCGATTGGTCGGTAATTTTCCAGATCAGTTTTTTTCCTTTTTTGTGCAGAAGAATTGTTTTGGCTCCATTCCATTCAGATGGCCAGAGGTTCACCGCCATTCTTAACAGCCTCGATCACAATTCCATCGTCTCCTGGTGATTTATTGAATTTCATTTTATTCATCGCTTGTCTAATTTCACTGAGAGTTATTTCTGGCATAATTTCAGAGCCTTGATTTAATATTGTTTTGCTTATTGCATCTTTTAGCTGTGTTTGGTTCATCCGTCTGCTTTTATAAAGTTCTCCATAGAAGTCTTCTACTATTGTTAAAAGCTCCTCTCTATTTGTTGTTATTTCGCCCTTTGTGTTTTTTAATTTAATGATCTGACTTTTCCATTATTTAGTTTTCTTCCCAGACTTTTTAGGCCTTTATTATTTTCTATGGTTTTTTCGATCTTTAGTGTATTGTACTTTCTTAAGTCTTTTCCTATTGCTTTCTTGACTTCTCTGTTTATCTTTCTCTTTTGCTCTCCATTTGGATCATTTCTTTCTGTAACAAGATTTCTTTGTTTCATCAAATTCCTGGTGTCAGTACTAAGTTTTTCTTTATTCTTATTTTTGGGACAGTGTTTTCTCATGCTGTCTCCAATGGCTTGCGTAATAATATGTTGGTTTAGTGCATCTATGTTTTCGTTGAGAGTTATTTCTGTGTTGTTTCTCAGTTTGGTTTCGATGTCGCTTTGATATTCTTTAATATCTCTAGGTTGGGTCCATATTGGTATTGGTTTCGTATTTACTAATTTGCGTCTCTCTTGTTTTGTGCTTATTTAAGCACATCGCTTCCATACCACATAAAATTCTTTTTCATATTACTAATTTAAAAAGGATGTATTATAAATACATATTTTAAATGAAAAAAAAATTAAAATTTTTATCAGTTCTGGCTGATAATGTAAACATAGTCGTTCACCTGTTTGTACGTAAATAGATATGGTAAGTAAATATTGTGTTAAATACCACTTGGGACTTTTTTTATAATACACGATTGCAATAGTTCTTCATAATCTGACAAGTTTTCTTCAAACGATTGTTAATTTTCACCTTTTCTGGATGTAGAACTACTTTGTCAATATTGCCTCATATAACAGGTAAGTAATTTTTTTACGTATATGTCAAATTAAAATAATAACGTCTTTTTTAGCTCCTACATACGTTACTTATCTTTAAAAGATAAATAAGCTTTAAGTAATTATCCACAAGGAAAATAAATTCCTGCAGCTGGCTGTATACCATGTATAACAAAAAGAGGTTTAAATCTTTGTATGTAGGTATATTTAAAAATCCCTTAGAAGGGCTACATAAAAAAAACAAACGTTTTCGGAATAATAATTCCATCATCAGGTTAAAAGCAGGTTAACATGCCTGAGCCACCAAAATATTAGGGTAAAACCCATTACAAAAATTAAAGTTACCAAAAATGTACATGTTGTTGTTAAAAATGAATGATGTTTAATATTTTATTAGATTTAACTTCAGGCAACATATAACCATGCCTTACGTGAGTACCAGCGTCCGGAGGGTAGACCTCTTCAAACGGACTTCAGCTGGTAACACATCATTCATTTTTAACAACCACATGTACATTTTTTGGTAACTTTAATTTTTGTAAACGTTTTTACCCTAATATTTTGGTGGCTCAGGTATGTTAACCTGCTTTTAACCTGATGATGGAATTATTATTCTGAGAACGTTTGTTTTTTTGATGTATCCCTTCTAATGGCTTTTTAAATATACTTACATACAAAGATTTAAACCTTTTTTTAAGTAATTATGTTTCAAATTCATCTAAAAACATAAATTTGGTAAAAAATCTTTTTAAAACATACATTTTTAAAATTTAGGCAACGTAAACGATTCGTTACTGTGTGTGCAGTACAAGACTGTAGTCAAGACTGAGTGGTTATCTATAATCACAATCTGGCAACAGTATTGTAGCCAAAACTCATTTATTATTACTCAGAATTTAATGTCTACATTTTTGATACTCGACTATACAAGAGTCAAAATGTTAACTAGTTGCGGAAATTTTATTTAGATTAAGAAGATCGTTTTTTAAATAAATGTATCGCCATTTTACAATTTTAATGGGATGGTAAACATTACCTTACCTTAACGGTATAGTCTTAATTACCTTCTCGATTTCTACCAGTTTACGAACCAGTTCTTATAGTTTGTTATAATTATGTGATAATTCGAATTATTTTGTGTGTTATGGAAACAGCGATTATTATTGGACTATAAAATTATTATATTTAACTGAAGAAAAACTGCAGATACAGGTAACTTTAAACCTTTAAACTTTTTAAACCTTTTATTTTATCCACAGTGTCCTACTAGGACGTCTGTTGCAATATTAAAAATTAAGTGAAGTGTTTTTGGTATCCAGGAACACTCACAAAAATGAACTCAAATCAAAACCTCACAACTTCACAAGTCCTCCCCACGAAATCATATGTCGCTGCTACTTTATCCAAACCTCCACCTCCTACTTTCCCACGTAAGGAGCAAGCCATTTTAATGCATGCTCTTCCAAATACTGTTTTATTTGACTATGTTAAAGCTATAGGGGATATTGTTATCCCAAAAAACATTACCTTTGCATCACGTATCCCAAATAACCGCATCTGTATTTATCTTTCCTTGCCTACAGTTGTCGATAACCTTCTAAAAACACATCAAAATATCTCTATCAACTCTACAGTAGTTCCCATCAGAAGACTTATCACCCCAGCCAAACGCCTTCTTATATCTAACGTATCTCCTTCAATTCCACATTCCATAATTTAGAAAGCCCTTAAAGATATTGGATTACAGCTGGTCTCTCCTGTGTCATTTGTGAAATATGGTGCACTCGGAGAAGGTTATGCACACATAATGAGCTTCCGAAGAGCAACGTATATTATCCCCGATAAGGAGAACTTTTCAGTAGATAGAAACTTCGTTATTACATATGAAAACACACCTTATAGAATATTTATTTCTACGGATAAATTGCATTGTTTTTTATGTAAAGAGGTCGGACATACCGCTGACTCATGTACCAATAATCCAACTACTTTTTCTCAAACTGAACTACCCCATCTAGAGCCCTCTACATCTGAAATTACTGATATAATTTCTGACGTGAGCACTCCTGTTCAATCAGACCTAACTACCTCAAACTGCACAGAAATCCACACTGAAATAGATACTGAAACTACACACCCATCAATTCCACCCACACAAGGACAAAAAAGAGCTATATCAACAGACAGCAATTCTGATATTTCTTCTCTATTATCTTCAGCAAGTACACCCGAACCAGCGTCTAACCAAATGCTTCCTCCGTTATCCACAAAAACAAACACTGTCTCCAAACCTCACAAGAAAAAAACAAAAACTACAAAATCAGAGGAACATAATCTAACAGCTAGTTCACTACAATCCGTAGCGACCATTTATAAAAATAATCCATCTGGTCTAACTTTGACTGAGACTCAGTTTATTGCTTTCCTAGAAAATACACATGGTAATCCTAGTCCACTTAATGAAGCTTTTGTTTTTACGTCAAATATTGAAGGACTCTTACAAGACATAACAGTTCTCCATTCAGAAACTAAGGAAAGATCCCTTAAAAATCGACTTACGAGACTTCAAAAGAAAATCAAAAGACAGCTAAACCCAGATGACTCTGATAATATCAGCGTCTCATCTGAACTCCTAACCGATGATGAAACCAATGCCCTCCTCTCCCAACAGCCAGAACAACCATCTCAGTTGCCCCTTACCCCTTCAACTCAAGATTCACCTTCAATTTAATCCAATGGAACTGCGATGGGTTCTTTCCCCGTATTGAAAGAATCCAACAACTAGTGACAGAAAAACAACCCGATATCATATGTCTACAAGAAACGAACTCAAAAATATCTAAGCTTCCCACACTAAAAAAGTTCGAAGGATACCATTATATCAGAACTAATTGTGACAGAGCCAGTGGTGGGACATCTATTTTTATTTCAAGTGAAATATATTCATCCCATCTCCTCATCACCACGGAACTCGAGGCTATCGCCGTAACTACTTGGTGTCCTAATAAACTTACGATATGCAGTGTATACATTCCTCCTAACTACCCCCTTAAAGAAATTGAAATTCTAAATCTTATCTATCAGCTCCCCGCTCCATATATTCTAGTAGGTGACTTCAATGCTCATAACTTTATGTGGGGGTCAAACCACACTAATGGCAAAGGTAAAACTATAGAAAACGTTATCAATTGCACAGGCTCCTGTATACTAAATACAGGCTCTAATACGCATCTGAACTTTTCCTCTGGCACATTTTCGGCGATAGATCTTAGTTTTAGCGACCCAAAAACATATACTTCACTAACTTGGAAAACTTCCGATGATCTATATGACAGCAACCACTTTCCAATATTTGTATCATCTGATATCTCCAACCATGAACAAACTATAACCAGAAACTTCTGGCGTCTAAAAAATGCCGACTGGATAGACTATACGTCACAAACAGATAACACCTTACCTTCTCTATCCCTATCCGACAATATTAACAATAATCTATTAATAATCACAGATTCCATACTTAAAGCTGCAAATTTGCACATAGGCAAAAATAGTATTTCCCATAAAAGAAAGGCAGTACCTTGGTGGAATACATCTTGCCAAACCACAACAGAACAACAAAAATTAGCTCTTAAAAATTACCGTAAAAAAAAAGATCTGGAGAATCTCATTGAACTAAAGAAAACCAGAGCCAAAGCCCGATTTATTATAAAACAAAGTAAAAAATCATCTTGGAGAGAATATGTATCCTCTATTAATTCAAGCACCAATCCGGCGGATCTCTGGAAAAAGATTAGGCAAATCCAAGGAAACAACACCAACCTAAAAATATCTAGTATTGCTGTAAATAACACTACAATCACTGACAATCGGTGAAACCTTAGCAACGCACTTCGATACTAAATTCAAAAGTAAAATAGATTCCTCCTTACGAAAACCATTACCTAACGCCCCACCCTGTGCCTCACCCGAAACAATAATGGACATCACACATCTTAATTCTCCCTTTCTTTTTGAATAACTAGTATCAGTTATTCAAACTTGTAAAAACAATGCCGCTGGACCTGACGACATTCCTTACATATTTATCAAAAAGCTCTCCAACTGTAGCCTACTCAAAATACTTAAGATGTATAATTTAATCTGGTCATCTAACCAATTTCCCAATCAATGGCAAACCTCTATCGTAATACCCATTAAAAAGCCTAACCTAGAACGTTCCTTGGCCAACTCTTATAGGCCTATATCACTAACTTGTACGATGTGCAAAATATTCGAAAAAATGATTAATAAAAGACTTCTATGGTTCATTGAAAAACATAAAATATTTGATAGTGAACAGTCAGGATTTCGTCAGAACCGTTCAACCCAAGACAACCTTGTAATCCTCCAAACTCATATATCAGAGGCCTTAAACAAAAGACAAGAAGTCGTAGCTGCCATATTTTATATTGAAGGTGCTTTTGACACTATTAGTAGGCAATGTATATTAAACAAACTTATCCTTCTTAATATTAATGGTAATATATTTAACTTCATACGAAATTTTTTATCTTCTAGATCGTTCAGAGTCTCTGTCAACGGTATTTTATCTTCTACTCATACTCAAACTGATGGCGTACCTCAGGGATCGGTACTAAGCCCTACACTTTTTAATCTAGCAATAAGTAATTTATGCTCTCACCTCATTTCCCCTATTAAACACATCATGTATGCTGATGATCTAGTAATTTACTGTCATGGACAAAACTCTTCTACCACCTCGAAGCTTATTCAAACTGCTGTTGACACACTTTTTAAAAAAACTAGTGACATGGGGTTATCTTTATCCTATGTAAAATCCAAAATTATAAACTTTAGTAGACGTCCCCCTTCTCCATCTCCACTGATTTTGATCAACAATGTCCCTCTTCCTGTTGTTAAACAATGCAAAATTCTCGGATTAACGTTTGACTCACGACTAACTTGGAAGCAACATATATTTGAAATAAAAGGAGAAACGAGCATGAGACTAAACATAATAAAAACTCTATCACATCATTATTGGGGATCTGACGAAAACTCACTTCTTAAAATATACAGATCACTAATACGCTCCAAGCTAGATTATGGTTGTCACATATATATATCCGCCTCCAAAACATATATTAACCTTCTAAACTCAATTCACAACACAGCCCTTCGTCTTTGTATTGGCGCTTTTCGATCTAGTCCTGTAGATAATCTTTATTGCGAAGCTAACGAACCTCCTCTTTGTATAAGACGAAAACAACTGCTACTCTCTTATGCAGCATCGGTATCAGCTAACCCCTCTAATCCAGTGCATCCCTTATTTGTAATGTCCACGTATAATTTACACAATACCAATTCCTTACCACCAATAAAACCTATTCCACTAATTTTAGCACAGACACTTAATGATATCTCTCTTACACATACCCTTCCTCTTTATCCCCCTCCATCTCCTCTTTGGATCATATCCACACCCAAATTTAACACCTCGCTCACCAACTTCGTTAAAAATAAACATCCGAAAGAGATCATTATAAATGCATTTAAAGACATTATAGATACAAATAAATACGACCTAATATTATACACGGATGCCTCAAAAAATGACACAGGAGTAGGCTGCTCTGTTACAACCTCTCATTCACTAATTAAGTCATCACTTATACCAGCCGTCAGCAGCGTTCATACTGGCGAATTATTTAGTATATTGCAAGCTTTTAACCATATATCTCCACCTAATAAGCAGGTTGCCATATGCACAGACTCTTTAGCATCAATCCATTCTATCAAAAATATATTTACTTTTCATCCAATCGTCCAAAAGATCCTAGACTCTTACCAAATTATCTTGTCCCAAAACATAACAGTTACCATAATCTGGCTGCCATCTCATATTGGTATAGAAGGCAATGAAACTGCAGATCGCTATGCTAAACTTGCTACAGCATCACCTGAAATCACCGATAAAATTCAAATTTGTAAGGACCTAAAATCATATACTAAAAGAAGAACCAGACTCCTTTGGCAGCAGCATTGGAACTCTAACCATTCGATCTTACACGAAATACAACCGTCAATAACCAGTCAGCCTACAATTGACTATTCAGCCCTCTCAAGACGAGATCTCATTGTGATAAGACGACTTCGGATAGGACATTCAAAACTCACACACGGCTACCTAATGTCCTCTAGCATCCGTCCCTCCTGTCAAATCTGCCAATCATATTTGACAATCAAACATATTCTCACTGAATGTCATCAACATTTGGCCAGAAGATTACAATACAAACTCAAAAGTGAAGTACGAGATATTCTAAACAACCCTGACCAAATAAAAGCTGTGCTACAATTTCTTAGAGATGAACACTTATATCAAAAAATATAATTAGATTTTAATTTAGACATTGTATAACATATTATTATCATTCCGTATTATTGTAACATATTTTTAATGTAACACTTAATGTTTGTGTAATGAAAATACATGTTATAGTACCTGTGTAAGTGGCCATAGTTGCCGAGCACGTTAAAGTTGAAATAAAAAAAAAAAAAAATTTTAATGGGATGGTTTTATAATAATGTTTAAAACATATTTGCTAGCTAGAAATGAAAGATAAGGAATAAGAAATATTCCTATAATATATACTTTTGGTATTGTTATATCATCATTTATATAAATATAATTAGCATATCCGTAGCTCCTGCAGTATTTATGGATTTGTAAATATGACCTGCTTGCATATTAAATGTATTATTTATAGATTTGTATTGGATGTTTGAAATTTTTTAATTACTTACTCACTACAATGGCAAACAGAGTTGTGTAGTAAAGTTTCAATTTTTAATCAGATCAGACATCAAAACTTACAGTTCTAACGCAAAATCAATACAAAAACCGCCTGTTATTCTTTCTCGGCATCGTTAATTAAATGTTTTTCATTATTTTTCCTTTCAATTAAAAATCCAATTATTAAACTCATCCGTTCGTATGAAACGTAAAAGAAATCAATAAAAAGCATTTTGTTTGCTTGACTTCCGATCGGTTCATGTACAATATGAGAGATGGACCTGCAATCAGACTCGGTCTGTTTTAATTGAGAATTTTTTAAACGAACAAGGTAAATGGAGTGCAACCAACAAAACCTGCAGGATTATCTTCTGGTTCATATTTGAATTTAAAGATGAGCGATCCAAAAGATTTTTTATTTTTAAATATCTACTTTTTTTTTTAATTTTTTCTACTAAATAATAAGAAAGAACGAAGTCTCAGCTTACTTACTTTACGTGTGCAGTTCCAATAATTAAATATTGCCCATCTAGATAATAGCGGTCTGAATGGCTGTGTGAGTTACGTACAGGAGATTGTGTTTAGTGCTAGGTTTCTTTAACAGAGGACAACTAAGTAGATGAGTTAAGAGATTTCCACACATGGCAAGAAGGATGACTAACAGACGAAAGTTCCTCTCGAGGATTCAGATGGCAAGGCACAGCTTTTTTCCATTTAGCAAGACGAGCCCTTTCTGGTGAATCTTGCAGATGTGTTGATATGGCCAGAAAGCTTTTCCTTAATTTAAGTCTTCGTGCAGTCTAGAGTATGTTTGTTTGTCTCTAGCTACTTCTCGTCAAATATCAGATGGAGTGATATTTATGATAGGGTAGAGATTAGGTATGGGTATGGGTCTCAAACGTAGCTACATCTACGTGTCTAGCATACGCTGATGCTTCTCATACTGATATAACATACCTATCAAGCAGCAGAAATACGAAGTGCAAGCGTCCAAGGGTGGAGTGATGTGCGCGTCATTTTTGGTTTACAAGATTGCGGAGATTATTGTTCCTGGTCGATATTTTGCCTTTCAGTTTCAAAATATATTTTTGATATGACAACGTGCGATCCAAAGTAACTCCTAGGTATTTGGGAGAAGTACATTGTTTAGTTTTCCGCAAGCGTCTCTGTTACGAAGGGGGAAAGAGCACATCTGAGTTTTTCCGGGGTTTGCTCGTGCAACAATAACTGTATCAGCTACATAAATCTAAGTCCTGTATTAATTGGTCGTTTTAGTAAATGCTATACAGTGTAGGTGCCATTACGTTACCTTGTGTATTCTCCATCTACTATTCTTACCATTGAGAAATATAAAAAATCTACTGTTGTGCAGAAAGATGCGGATAAGACAAATGAGTTTACTGTCCAATGTGATGTCATAAAATGGAGAAGTTGTTTGGAGAAGTCTCCTGTGCTTTACGGTATCGTAAGCAGCAATGAGATCTATAAATACCGCCCTGGATATCTGGTGTCTTTGGTACCCGTCTTTAATGTATTGAGTAAGATTTAGTATTTGTGGTGTACATGATATTCGTGATCCAAAGTCACTTTGTTCTTTTATGAGTTTTTCATTTATTCTGAAAGAAATTCTATTAAGGATTGTGCTTCAAGTATTTAGAATTGATGGTAGAACAAAGATAATGGTTGATAGCTTTTGGTGTTATTGGGACCTTTGCCAGGTTTAATCAAGGCAAAGATTTTGGCTTGTCTCCAGACTTTAAGTATCTGCATTGTTTGAATACAGCTTTTTATTATCTAGAGGAGCCATTATAGTATTTTTGGTCGAAACTCCTTAATTTGCACTGTGAGTAGATTATCAATGCCCGAAGCGTTAATATATTTCATTATGTAGATGGAAGATCTAGCTCAGCATCGTTGAACTGTCCTCTAAGCTGACGGGTTTTTTGCTTTCCTATTTAAGTTTTTCTTTGCTTCTTTTCTTAGATGCATTGCTGTTTTTAAGAAGTTGTGAGGCCACTTGGATTGCTGTGACGTTTAGGAAATTGTTTGCATTTTCACTTGGGTCCTGCATACAATTTTTAGTAGTTTACAAGTAGGTCTACTATTCTGTGCTATGGTCATATTTTTCATGAGATTGCACTATTTGGGTCTTCGTTAGTCTGAAATGCTAGCAAGTAATGTTTCCTCAACTCGGTGAGTATCGACACTGAAAGGGTCTACATCATAAAGTTTTTGATACCACTTGAGCAATTTAACAGAGTCTGAAGTTAGTCCTTAAACATACTGAGTTTGACAGCTTCGAGGAATGTTTCTTCTAAAAACAGTTTTCACAATGTTAATAAATTTGTCATATTTTTACGTTATTTTTCAAATTTTAATAATGTCGTTATCGAGATTCAAGGTGATTTTTTTCCGAATTTGCTTTCTTATAAATAAATCACCTTCTAAATGGCGTTTCTTGTGGTGTCATTACAGCTCTCATAGTACAAATGAATGTTTATGCACCACCAACTGACAAACCAGATGAAGAAATTGGGCAATTCTACAGTTAAACTAAACAAATTCTCCGAAGCACAAAAAAACATGAAGTTACTATTATTATGGGAGACTTCAACTCCAAAGTTGGTGCCGAAATCACACAAGATATATAACCGAAAAGTATAGACTTGGAGAAAGGGGCACATACTAATGCATCATAGCAAATACTTTGTTTCAGCAACCTAAAAGATGACTTTATACCTGAAAATCTCCAGTTGATCAAGAGGGAAAATAGCCAGAAATCCAATTGATTGATACTGTAACAAATAATGCCACAAATATGGTTGGAGTCTACATTTATCCCTCTCCGAAAAAACCTAAGACATCATCAGGTAAAAACTTTAGACTAATTTGTCTTATAAGTTACTCTCTCAAACTGCTTCTAAAGGCAATTATTAATAGAATTAAGTAGAAATGCGAAGAAACAATGAGACACAAACAATTCGGTTTTAGAGAAGGATTGAAAACAAGGGAAGCTTTGTTGTCAATGCTTACATTACTTTAAAATCGTGGGAAGTACAGAAACTAATTTACGTCTGATTTATAGATTTTGAAAAGGCCTTTGATAGGATACAACATGATAGGCTGTTTAAGTATCTAGAAATGATTGGAATAGGCTGTCTGAAGGCCAACAGATAAATAGATAGAATCCACCTTATCCCACGTTTTCATGCTTTTCTCAATGTATTTAATAAAGGTGATGATGTGAGATTTAAATAATTCAGTAGTTTTATATAAAAACAGTAATAAACTAAGACAAAACTTTTAAATTAACTCTTAATTGCCTTGAAATTTGTCTACAGCTAAATATTCCGTTTAATCATCTGTTTATATTCTCGAAAATTGTTTTCTTCTCCAAAAGGGGAAGAAAATAATACTATGCAATTCTTACTAATTATTCCGAAAGTTGACGTTTTCTCTCAAGTTCGAAACTTGCTTCCAGAGACTTATTCAACTTTCTATTCATCTTTGATTGAGACAAATTAAATATTTAATAGAGTTCTGAAACTTTCTTAATACCCTAAAGAGAAAAGCTTGTAAATCAATAATTCAAAATATCGAAGAGATATTAATCTATCTTTTGATGTAAGGGTATAATAAAGAAATAATAGGTTTACCGAAGTCTTTTGTTCTTTTATAGTTACAGTAGTCCCTAGTTATATTCTACTTTATTCGAAGAATGTTGAAAAGTATTATAAAGCATGTTACTGTTATTATTACTATTTTGAATTTTTATAGTCTTAGTTCGCGAAATATAGTATTTAAGTCCCATTTATCATTACAATATCAATATATATGTATATACATATATATATATATATATATATATATATATATATATATATATATATATATATATATATATATGCAAACCCAATATTTAACGTTTACTTCCTTACGTTGTCAGCAAATACTTCTGGTTCATTATATATATATATATATATATATATATAGGGTAGTGGAACTACTTGGACATGGTACCAGTGATGGACACTCAACAAATTAGTGCATATTATCAAGCAACAGTAGTATATGCATATAAAAGGGTACCTTCAGATATTGTTACCAAATTTCCGAAATCTTTGGGACTGAGCAAATCGACCAATGGGTGGATGACGGGAGAGATATTTTTTGAATACATGGCGAATATATTTGAGCCATGGTTAACAGAAAACAATATAGAACGACCTGTTATATTTTTTGTGGATGGGCACAAATCTCATTTGACATTACATCTCAGTATTTTCTTGCGTGAAAAACAAATAATTTTAGTTGCATTTTATCCAAATGCAACGCATGTATTGCAATCTCTGGATGTTTCTGTTTTTTACCCATCGAAATGTCAATGGAGATCGCATGTAAGAAAATGGTGGACAGGAAACGACAACCAGCAGTTAATGAGCCATCACGTGGCTGCACTCCTAGAAAATATTCTTAATGAATCTATTTCTCCAGATATTATTAAAAATGGATGGCCTCTTTCCTTTTAATCCCAATAACGTGGATTATTTAAAGATAATTTCTAGAGAGAGGGTTAATGACGAGGAACATCTTCCTGAAAACAATCAAAATTCAGCTAATGGTCTAAAAACATGTTTAAACATTTTAGAAAGTAACATTAGTCCTGAAATACTGAATAGTGTGAAAGCACAAAACTCTAAAAAGGCATGGAATGGGCAAAAGTCAACATTGGATTTATACAATGTTTGGAAAAAGATACGAGACATGGTTTCAATTCATGAGCCAAGTGAGAACGAGAATCTGTCACT
This sequence comes from Diabrotica undecimpunctata, assembly GCF_040954645.1. Lineage (NCBI taxonomy): Eukaryota > Metazoa > Arthropoda > Insecta > Coleoptera > Chrysomelidae > Diabrotica > Diabrotica undecimpunctata. The sequence goes on from NC_092810.1 coordinate 104,041,309, forward strand.
TGAGAATTTAAATGAAAACAATGAAACACCGCAAGATGAAAACATTTTTTTTTTGGCATAGACTTTTATTCATTCAGCCAGACTCAACATGGTAGAACTGGTTGTCTGACTTTATATTAAAATAAATATACAAAACAATAAACAGGTAAACAGGATCACTCTCTTCTCGCCTAGGGGCCCATCAAGGATGAAAACAATGAAACACCGCAAGATGAAGACGATATTCCAGAAATGCTTCTAACAAATCACGAACACGAAATTTCTGAAATTGTAGTGGAAGTTGCCGAAAGATCAAATACTGAACGTTTTGACATCAAAGCAGTGGATTTTCAATGGACTCCAGATATGACTCAAACATCATCAAAAGCTAGTGGTTTAGATGAAATAAGAATGTACTTCCAACCACCTCAATCAACAATTTAAAGAGATATTTGTTAAAGCAAATAGTCCAACTGATGATTCCTCATTTAAAAAATATCTCTTTTGGCCTAAAGGCGAAGTAAAACCACAGCGACAATTTAAAGAAAGATCACGCTCTGTCATTACATCAGACTATTGGTTAAATGAGCAACAACAAAAAAAGAAAATCTGCGGAAAGAAAAAGAACAACTGAAAGAAAGCAAAAAGCGAGCTTGAGACGAAAAACAAAGGCAAAAATTTGAAAAAGAAAAGATTTAAAAAAAATGCAGAAAAGGAAAAAATCTGCCTGGAATTAAAAAAGAAAAGTCGGAAAAAAAATAGTTGGAAGAGCTTCAAATGTAATACAGCCTGGAAGGACCAGCATTTCTTCGAAAAAAAAAGGCAAAGTGGCTTAGTTGTGCGCGTTGTGAAAATAAGGTACACAAAATTTGTGTCCCTTCCAAGTACATTGACAGTTTAGGACTTACTTTAGACACCGAAGATGAAGATGACTTTGTCTGTGAAAAGTGTAACATTACTGTGGATAGTAGTGATACAGCTAAGAGTTCAGAGGGAGGAGAGGACTAGTTAATTATACTTGATATTTAGATTCACTTAGTTACTTATATCAGACCAGTTAAAATAAAATTGCAGATAAATTTTGGAGTATGTTAATCAATTATTTTATTTCTGTAAATTATGTTGGTTACATGAAAATATAATGAAATAGGTCTTTTATCAAAAAATAGTGTCAGCATATATATATATATATATATATATATATATATATATATATATATATATATATATATATATATATATAAGCTACTTATTTTTGCTAGCCTCTTCTTGCTTTTCTTGCTTAAAGTTATTGCTCTGATGAAATAAAAGTTATATATTATAGTATTGGAGCACAAATTAATCAAGCTTTTCACGTCTGAATCGGACTCAATAGAACTATATAAAAGTTACTTCAGTATCTCTATTTCGTCAGCCGTTCGAGCTAGTTTCTATTTAAACTAAGAATGTCGTACGGCCGTAGCGTCCTCCAGGTTCTCTGAGGTCTCTTGATGATCTACGGCCGCCGCTCTTGAGAAGGATCTTAAATTCTTTGGTTCCATCCTCGTGTTCGTGAAGTTTTTACGGGATTCTACGTATGAGAAGTTGTTGCCGGGCCTCTGTGGTCGACGAGGGGACACCGGCAATCAGAATACTTTATCCGTTCGGGCTTTCTTACAATGACTTTAAATGTATGTGTTAGTATTCTGAGCACGGTGTATGTCTCAAATTCCACAGAGATGCCGGTCTTCTCACCTCGTTGTATAGCCACGTTCCTTATCCTCGAGAGAGGCACAAGAATGCCGGCAGTGTCGACTTTTCCTACTCGCTTTTCTTCTTCGCTTCGTGTCACTGCTTTTCGTAAACAGTAATTTTGATCCTGTAAGGATGGTTATTATTTGCATAAGTTTTCCGCCGACGAAACGTTATCGCAACTCAACCACTGATCGGAAAAGCAATTAAAAGCCCACTTGGGGCTTTTATTCGCTCTTTACCGTCACAGGAACCAAAGAACGCTTTGGTCAGTTCGACACGATCTGAAATAGTTCTAAGACCACTGTGTTTTTTTCTATTTCTAAGGCCGTGTTCTTACTGATAGGGAGCGTTCGGAGTCAATACGCTGGTTCTTGTGCTTCACTTATTTTTCTTCAAAGTGTATGAAGTCTTCTTTTATTCAACGTCTTCGAAGATATTAGGTTACTGGATTAATAATAAAACTCAAAGTAGTGTGGTAGCAACACCAGGCCCACAAGGTCTAGTAGTATATGACGACTAGCTCCCGATCGGAAGATGTGATACTCTTTTATACACTTAGTGTTTATGAATTCGCAGCAATCTTCCGCCGGGAGGCCAATGACAAAGCAGTTAGTAACGAGCTTTGTGATTGGCCGGCCAAAATAACAATCTGTGTCGTGATTGGTCTCTTTGGCGACAATAAATAAAACTAGTGTCGCCAATATCTTCCCACTTTCAGTGATTCGAGCACATAGGTGCCCATTTTTGCACATTTCAAAAGGACAGAGGATAGAAAATAATTTATTTAATTGTTTAGTTCTTCGCCACCAAAGCAGGTGATACCTCTGTACTCGAATCACTGAAGGTGGAAAGAGATTGGAGATAATTAGTTGGGCCTTTTGGTATGAATAAAAATAAGCTCGAACGGCTAACGAAATAGAGATAATGAAATAACTGTTATATCGTTATATAGATTCCGATTCAGACGTGAAAAATTTGACTAATTTGTGCTATAATGCCATACTATATGGATTTTATTTCATATATATATAAATATATAATAAGCTTGTCTGACATGGTAATAAGGTAAATTGTGTATAATAACTCAACAAAATGTCCACTTTTATTTTAGTTTCTATTATTACCCAATAAAAACCGACCTACGACTATGTAATATAGTTGATAACTTGTTACAAGCGAAAGAAAACATGGCAATATAAATAAAAAAGAATACACAACATAAACACGAGTATGTTGTCTGTTTCTTCGAAAAGATTTTTACAATAAAATATCTTTTCCATTCAAAATACACGTTCACAGTTTGTGAATCTATTTAAAAGGCGAGCCAACCAACCAACAACGCGCTCAAACGCTGGTGTTGTGACAGCGATGACAAAAGGCTTCCACTTGCCAACTGTTATTATAGAAATTTACTTATCAGAACTTCTGCTTGAACAAATGACACAAGCTCAACGAAATTCAAATTCACACAAGGTATGGTAGAGATATTAAAAGATCTCATGAATGAGCTGCCTCTATTCAACTGTCTATTAACCCGTAACCATGAATGTTAGATTATAGTTGAATTAAATCAGAAGTGGGTGAATATTATCGACGACACACTCGCACTGACAGTTGTTGATAATATACTAATTATGAAACTATCTCAGATATAAACTTAAAAAGTTTAGACACATAACTATTTAGTAAATTATTTAGTTAAAATACATTATAATGAAGCACATTAATCTTTTTAATGATATAATTGCTTTACTTTTCACATATTAAAAATATTTAGCATTAGAACAAATTGTGAGAAGCTGTAAAACATTTCTATGACCACAACCGAGTAACAATTAAAGCCCGCAATAAATACTTACATGAAATCAAGATCACAAAAGGTTTACTACAAGGATGCTCTTTGTATTCGTCGCTGTTCATTTAGACAAATTCTAAAACCATGGAGAAGGAAATGTTCTAATACACACTAACTTTTGTTAGTGTAGAAGATCTTGAAGATGACCAAGTTGTAACTAACCAAGTCAATGAAGATCTAGCATTTATATGCTCCGAAAATTTATAGAGCAACAGAAAAAATGTACATGTAAAAAATCATAAAGTAGGGAAAAATAAGGAGAAAGAAAATTTAAGTAGTTGGTATTCAAAAGACGAAACCACAGAAGAGAAAATAATCAATATATTAACGTGGAGAATAACATGTATCAAAAAATTTAATGAGGTATCATGCGATACACAGCTATTAGCACAAAAAAGAGAATTTATAATACCATAGTATGCAGTAGAATAACATATAGAGCAATCACAGCAATATTTCAAAAATTCATAAGCAACCGAAATTTCATATAAGGTAGCTGTAGAGCTGCACAGCGGAACATATTAGAAGTAAAGAAATAAAAAAAATATATATAGAAGAAAAACATTTATTTTAATAGGGATATGTAAAAAAAATCAAACTAGAGGAATAGCAACAATTTCGCAATGATGTTCAATGGGAAGAAGAATAGGCAGCTACGAAGATTATGAAGGGATAAGTTAATTGAAAGGATAAGATTGAAGGGATAAGAAATAATGAAAGAGGAAGTTATTTATGCCATAAAACACACAAAAGGTAGAAAAGCTTCAGGAGCCGATAATATACCAATTGAACTATTGAAGATAATTGATGAAGATAATATTGATGTCTTGGTAGACCTTTTTAACTCCATATACAAGACGGGACACATACCCAAAGAATGGCTTCTCTCAACTTTTGTAAGGATTCCAAAAATCACAAATGCTAAAGATTGCAATGACTATCGGACAATTGCATTAATGAGCCACACATTAAAAAAAAAATCATACATAACAGAATCCACGAAATTAGAACAAGAAATAAGTGATTCATAGATGGATTTTAGAAAGGGTCTAGGAACTAGCATTATTCGGAGTCAATGTTCTGACACAACGATGTCTGGATATGAATCAGGACATATATATGCTTGCTTCATGGATTTTAAAAAGTTTTTGACAGAGTTCAACATGAAAAGCTTTTAGGTATTCTTAAGACCAAAAACATAGATAGTAGAGATGTACAAATTATATCGAATCTGTATCAAAATCAGAAAGCAAGAATAAGAGTCGAAGGAGAACTGACAGAGGAAGTAAGCATACTTAGAGGAGTTCGACAAGGTTGCATACTTTTACTACTCTTATTCAACGTCTACAGTGAAGTGATATTTCAAGAAGCTTTAATGGATATTGCGGAAGATATTTTGGTCAACGGAAATAGCATTAATAATATTAGATATGCGGACAATACGGTCATATTTGCAAGTGACATAGAAGACCTACAGTACATAATAAAACATGTATACAATGCACGTGAAAGGTACGGACTGCAAATGAATCTCGCGAAAACGAAATCAATGATATTAAAAAAAAAACTACAAAATGTAGATAACCTGATCATCAATAATACAACGATCGAAAGAGTAACAACATATAAATATTTAGGAACGTGGCTAACCGACGATGGAGATCAAACAAAAGAAATCAGATCTAGAATAGAAATGGCAAGAAACACGTTTATAAAATTGAAGAACTTACTTTGCAACCGTAACCTTAATCTAGAGATCCGCACAAGAATGCTACGTTGTTACGTTTTTTCTACTTTACTATACGGCATGAAACCGTGGACAATAAAACAGTCTGAAATAAAAAAACTAAACTTCTTTGAGATGTGGTGCTATAGGAGAATCCACAGAATAGCGTGGACTGAAAAAGTAACTAATATAGAGGTGTTACAAAGAATGAAGAAAGAATGTGAAGTCATAAAAACTGTTAAAATTAGAAAGATTCAATATCTGGGTCATATAATAAGGGGCGAGAAGTACGTATTACTTAGGTTAATTATGCAAGGGAAGATACAAGGGAAGAGAAACCCAGGACGAAGCAAAATATCCTGGCTAAGAAATTTGAGAGAGTGGTTCGGTTGCAGCTCATTAGAATTATTCAGAAGCGCGGCCAATAAAAATTAAAATAGCGATGATGATTTCCAATCTCCGATAGGAGAAGGAACCTGAAGAAGAAGAAGTTAATTGAAGAGATAGAAAATGTGATCTAGAAATAAAAAATGACGGAACAGAACAGAAATGACGAGTGGAAGCATCGGATAAATGAAGAAAAGCAGTAACAGCTGCAAAATTCCTTGTATGAAAATACATCAATTTTCAAGAAACAGATTTCTGGGATTTATTCTAAAAATCTATCTTTATTCACACTAAGACATGATACGTTTTTTTTTTTTGAAAACTCATCAGGCACAGCTAGAACTGAAGACAGACTGGAGAAATACAGACTGGCTTCTATTTTCTGCTCTCTTATTTAGATGTTATGGTGGTATTTAGCGAGAGTGCTCTAGACAAGTGCGAATATTTCTAACATTCCAGCTTTTATTTTTCTCAGTCTGACTATCAGTTCAAAAAGATAAAATATGACATATCATAATATGAACGAAGACATATTTCTAGAGAGAAATTGCAGGCTTTAATGCTTTGATGCACCGAAATAACAGCTATATCGCTCTATTGATACCGATTCAAACCCGAAAGGTTTGACTAATTTAAGCGCCATAATATTTGGCTTTTAAATCATCACAGCAATAACAAGCTTTTACTGAAAGCTTTTATAACCTTTGTACATATTTCAATAGCTAAGAGGGACAAAAGACGAATTATTAGATCGTTTTCGTTCTTCGCCTTCAAAGCAGGTGGCACCTCAGAGTCAACTGAAGAGGTAGGGACCAAACCGAAATAACAGTGACATCGCTTTATTAATACCGACTCAAACGCGAAAGGTTGGACTAGTTTGTACTCTAACGCCATCATATTTGGCTATTAATTCATCAGAGCACTACCAAGCTTTTGCTGAAAGCTTCTATAATCTTTTTACATTTAGATAGCCCAGAGGGACAGAAAACGATTTATTTAATCGTTTTCGTTGTTCTTCATCACAGCAGGTGGCACCTATGTGCACTAACCATTAACGTGGGAAGTATTTTGAAGAAATTAATTGAACCTTTTGAGTTTCAATTTGTATAAGCCCGAGTCGACTGAAGAGGCGAGGACTACACCGAAATAATAGTGATACGCTCTATTATTAAGAAAAGAATGGAAGGACTATTACAAGGAACTGTTAACAGAACAAAGACCATAATTCATTGGAAAAGAAAACAGGCGAAGACGAAGCAGATCCCCACAACAAGAAATAGAAATAAGAGTTAGGAAAAGGAGAACGGCCATAAAAGCGATCAAAAATAAGATAGCACCGGGACCTGGAGGCATCTCACCTGAACTTATAAAATACGGATCACAAAAATTACACCGGATGATACAATGGATATTTCAGAAAGCCATAAATGGAGAACAGCTCCCGAAGGAATGGACGGAGGCATATATGACATCTATAGTTAAGAAAACGATGCGAAAACTACAAAGGAATAAGCGTAATATCATCAATAGGAAGATTATATGGGAAGATACTGCGAGAAAAGATAGAGCAAGCGATAAAAGGCAAAATCGGTGAGGATCAGGCAGGCTTCACGGCAGGAAGATCATGCAAGATCAAGGTCAGAACTATGGGAGGCAATGTACAAATTAGAAATACAGACGGAACTCATAGAAGCTACAAAAGCTCTGTATAAAGAAAATAAACTGTCCATTAAAATGGGAACAAGAATCATAGGAGACTTCATCCCAACAAAAGGGCTCCTGCAGGGTTGTTCCACATCTCCAACCCTATTCAAAATATATTTAGAGAAAGCCTTGACTACATGAAAAAGAAAATGTGAAGGCATGGTAGTACCGGTACGGAACGAATACCTATATACGTTAAGCTTTGCAGACGATCAAGTAGTGATTGCACAAGACCAAGACGACTCAGCTACATGAAACTACAAGAAGAATATACCAAGGCTGGCCCAGATATTAACCTCGCGAAAACAGAGAACCTATCTACAAATGAAGAAGACATAGAAGATCTACAGATTGATGACAACGTAACAATCAAAGGAAAGGATAAATTTAAATACTTGAGGTTTATAATCACGAAAAAGGCAACAACAGAAGAAGAAATTACACAAAGATTAGGACAAACAAGAAGAGCAATCCGACAACTTAATTCAGGATGGTGGGATAGACACCTAAATATGAAGACAAAAACATATATTTATAAAACATTAGTGCGAAGTATTATGACATATGGGGCTGAAAATTGGATCATAAACAAGAAAAACAGCAGTAAGATAGAAGCAACAGAGATGGAATGCCTGCGAAGATGCTGCAGAGTAACAAGAATGGATAGAAGAAGTAATGATTAAATAAAGCAAAGAACATCAATAAAAACAGACATACTAACATATGTAGAACAAAAAAGACCAAAGTGGTATGAACATGTAAGAAGAACTAGCGACAGCAGATGGATAAAGAGAATAACCGAATGGAGCCCCATAGGAAGGAGAAAAAGAGGATGACCCCGAAAATCTTGGAGGAACGAAGTAGACGACGCCATGAGTAAGAGAGGCCTAAACGATGGAGACTGGGACAACAGAGAGAGATGAAAACGGTTGAGCGAGGGAAGGCAGTGAATACTGTAGAATCCCTGAATATATATATATATATATATATATATATATATATATATATATATATATATATATATATTTCCGGGTTTGACCCCGCGTTGTAAAATGCTGGTTTTCTTGAAAACCATTGTTTTGGCGACGTTTCGGCAAGGTCTCACTTGCCATTCTCAAGCCTGGTGGATCTACTTCTCGTCGTTACTCGATTAGTACTGTACTACTAATCTGTAGTACTGTACAGTACTAATCGAGTAACGACGAGAAGTAGATCCACCAGGCTTGAGAATGGCAAGTGAGACCTTGCCGAAACGTCGCCAAAACAATGGTTTTCAAGTAAACCAGCATTTTACAACGCGGAGTCAAACCCGGAAAAATAGTGACAGCACATATAGCTCCCGCGGAAACCTCAAAACAAACATATATATATATATATATATATATATATATATATATATATATATATATAATATAAAATTAGTTTTTCTTGGGTTTAGGTTCAATAAATTAAATTACATGTGGAACTAGATTTTATTTTCCATAGAAATCGGCAGGAAACCCTTGCCTTTGTCAAGATTCAAAACGTAAAACGGGACACTGACATTAATGAAGTGACGTTTACTCAAGACAAGATATTCCTTAGATAGTTTGCGCATTCAGTTCTATCTCTCTTTTTGTGTGTATAGGAATTATAATGGACTTGTTCAATTCTTAAGGCATTTCTTCGAAGTCCCACACTTTTAGTATTAGCACATTAAGTTGGTTTATTAAAGCCTCTCCTCCATATTTTAAGCTTTCTGCCACAATGCCGCTCTCCCCGGGGCTTTTTTGATTTTTCATATCTTTTATTATTTCTTCAATTTTTTCTCTTGTGGGCTTTGGTATTTCTTCTATTATTATTTGAGGTTTAGGAACATTATAATTTTCTTCAGTATGTGTAATCAATTATATACTGAAAAAAGACTAACGATAAAAGCGGAAATTTTTTTAATGGGAATAGAGAAAGCTTTTAATGGAATTCAATAGAAAAAAAAGGACCTCGAAAATAATCGTTCAGAGATAAAGGAGATGAGGCAATGAAAAGCAAGAAGAAACCTGCAATATGGAGATCATACTCATCACTAGTATTGCAACATTGAACGCTTTACTTAAACTGGAAATATTATTTGATAACAAAAAATATAGAGAAGCTTTTAATGGAATCCAAAAGAAAAAAAAAGGACCTCGAAAATAATCGTTCAGAGATCAAGGAGACGAGGCAATGAAAAGAAACTTACAAGATGGAGATCATACTCATCACCAATATTACAACATTGAACGCTTTACTAAAACTGAAAATATTATTTGATAACAAATAATATAGAGAAAGCTATTCTTTTACCTTCCTCGAACTAAACCGAAATCGAATTGATATGGGTAAGTCTAGACGAAAAAATTATAGCAATAAATTAGCAGTAAATAACCTCACCTACTAAATTAGAAAATATTTTAGAGATACGAAACTATAGATTTATTTTTAAAGAAATTAATTTTTCTTTAAATAAGCACTCACTGAAAGGGACTAACACCTTTTCCGTTTCCTTTTGTTACAGCTTAAAACTGGCTACAATCAAGTGCAAAGTTTTTCTGTCTGCGTTATTGCAATTTCGACACATTGTAAAGAATTTATTGGACACCTCAGTACTTTTAACGCCAAACAATTTCTATTCTCGCAATAAAAATAACTCTGGATTTTATTACCGACAAAACAACGGAGCAGGTGAATCACATTTGAGTCAAATAGAAAAATACGCAGATAGATATTCTCAGGGAGCCATAAAATAGTCTTGATGGTCTCTGATGCATTTCAGTTATTCCTCGCGGAATTTTTAAGAGTTTCAATATTACACTGTTGGAATTTGAGATATGCACTTCTTACCTATTTTTGTACAATTTGCTACTGGGCTTAGCGGATGTAATGCATGTGCATGACAAATGAAATTTTAGATATATAAATAAGGATAAATGAAACAGCTGGAGCAGTGAATTTTTTGTATTACATTCCATTGATATATTATGAGAACTTATTTAGGAACACAATATCTGCTGTATTTAAATATTTATTGTAGGAGACAGGATGTAGTTTTTCTACTTCTTAGAATTTTTTACATTTTTAATAATAATTCTACTTTATTTTTACGTTTCATATATTAAATATTCAGTGTGAGTCATTGCAAAATTTGTGACAACATTAAGAAGTTTTGTTGTTATAATAACGGAGATGCGGCAGACTTTTGGGGTCGAACTATCGACTCCCTTCCCTAAGTTATATTTCCGATACTATTTTCTAATAGTCTTTTAATCACCTCTTAAAAGTCTTGTTAAGAATAAAAAAATATTATGTTTATAGTAATATATAGTCTTTATATTGCATTAGTATCAGCTCGAATTTCAGCAGTGTGTGACATTACTGGTCGGACTACTGTTTTATATAATCTGGTTTTCACTTCAGTTGATAGAAACTTATTTCCCCGAATAGAGTTTCCCAAACATGCAGATATTCTATTTGCTTTAGTTATTTGGTGTCTTACTTTTTTCTATACATATATATATATATATATATATATATATATATATATATATATATATATATATATATATATATATATATATATATATATATAGTAAACTCTTAAATATTGGGGAAATCTGCAAGCCAGAACGCAAGCGCTGACAACTTCATTAGTTCGTATGAGTCTTTATGTCGTTAAGGTTCATTGGTAAAAAACGAATTAATTTAAATCCCAGTAAAGGGAAATATTATTTTGATTTTCTTTATTTAATTATATTATATTGTTCATGTATTATTGAATCTTATTGAGACGTATCTAAGAAAAGCAAGGGAATGTTATATATTTTTTGTTAATGAAAATTAATTATAAAGGTATGTTAGTTGTTAAACAGAACCTCACTTTTAACTATCTAAAAATCAAAAATTTAGTTATTGCCGACAATTCAAAGAATTACCTCCTTTTAAATGTAGTTACATTGGGTTTTTCGATTGACCTTGGGTAAGCCTTTACGTGTCAAGTTCAAAGCTACCATACATTTCAATCCTTATAAAAATCTTTTTTTTGCACATAGTAACAAAAAACACCACTATGTTACTAGCAAAGTTTTTTAATATTCTAACTCTACAATTCTAAGTTACGGTAAGATCAATAATGTTTTAATAGATAATATATGGTAGCTAATTATAATTTATTCTCTTTCAGCCCTGAAGAAGCCAAATTAATTCTCTTTGGCGAAAACGTTCGGCGAAACAATTGATACACCTTAGAGTATTTCTTGCAGATTTCCCCAATATTTCAGAGTTTACTATTTAACTAATCTGCAAAGATTAAATTTCTTTTCTCTCTCTCTCTATATATATATATATATATATATATATATATATATATATATATATATATATATATATATATTATAAGAAGTACATATATAAAAATATGAAATAAGCAAACAATAACTTTAGCATTGAACTTGAAAACTGCTATTGCATTCTTTGGGGATACAATTTTCTCATTTCATCGTGATAAATAATGAATACGAGAAAACAGACCGAAGTGTATTTACTTAGATCGTGTAAACATAGAATTTTGATAGCAAAACTACCCTTAAACAGGCAAGCTTTTGGACACTTCATGTATCTCCATACAGTGGAAAAGAAAACTATTCGGGAAGCTGCGCAATGTCATTCAAGTAGTAACGGATTTCTGGGATAAAGCTATTGTTCCCGTTAGGCCTGCTCAACATAGTATTTAAAAGTTGGAGAAAGTTTTCGAAGAATAGAAAGGTCTCCGAATGCACAAAAGCCGAAAAACTGAGGTTCATAAAGAGAAGAATGCGAAGTTTGTTGAACGCCTTGAAGATCTTTTCGATATAGCCCATGCAAATGCTTTGAATATAATTACGATCGCAGATGATAAAGAATTTTTACTCTCGCAGCGGTAAAAAGGCCGTCCAGGAGTCCAGGATACATTGCAGGTTTGGACGTGGTTGAAAATTATTCATCTATATCATAATCTAGTTTTTAATATTTTTTTTACTTACTTATTTTCTGAAGGCTTAATTTCAGCGAACAGCTTCTGCAAATTAACAAAACTAAAATTAAAACAAAGCACAACTATTAAAATTAAATTTAGAATATAGTTTAACAATAAGAAAATGACCTAAAAATAACAGTTATACAAACAATAGATGCAATAAACCTTTGCAGAAATGCCCAAAAAGTCAAGCGTAACATCCTGCTCAGATCACAGAATAATAGCTTTTATGAGTCACAAACTTAAAATGGCCTTGAAAATTATATATAGGGTGAAAATCGATCATGGAATATGGCCCTTTTACAAAAAAAAGGAACAGTAGGAAGTTTTTTGTATTTTTAAAATTTAAATAATATATTTAAAATTAAATAAAGTAATTTTATTATTTATTTTATTTTTATATTTTAAACAAATTCAATAAATTCTTATGTTTTCTCCTAATGCCACCTGTTAACATATTACCAAAGCATACGTTGTTTACTGATGACAAACCTGTCAGTCAGATTTAGACCAAATATTAATAATAAAATATAAATAAATATTATTTGATTATTATTAGTAAATTTAATTATTATATAAACTAAATAATATGCTAAAAAAATAATAATTATATTTATATGAAGTTATTTAACCCTTTCGCTACTGAAATATTGTTAGACAGGGAAAAAATTTTTTTTGGTGGAATTTTAGTTAAATAGGTATAAATAAATGGGATTATACAAAAAAACAAAAAAAAAATCCCCCACCAGATGTAAAAATTTTGTTGTACAGGTTTGTGTACATTAGTACCAAACGGTAGTTGGGCTAAATGGTAAAAATGTGTATTTTTTATGTAAAAGCTTTAAAAATAAACCGAAACAAGTAATAATTATTTGTTTTATATTTAGCTTATATCTAAGATTAAAATACATAAAAATTTATGAATCGCAAAAAAAAATCTAACACAAATACAAAGTCATTTCGAGTGGAAGGTCAAAAAGCAGTTCCTCTCCTTTCCTAGACACAAATAAACATTACACTTGCTGCACCGGAAATGTGAACGCCCTTTACAGTTGTTTTGTTTGCAGCGCCCAATCCCTTCTCACCACTGTGAATAGGCAAATGATCTACATTATCTAATCGAACTGTGTCAATGGGACGAGTTTCAAATCTACACCTTTTAGTGTTGTTTGAATTTGTTTCTAAAGTTACGTCTTGTAAACTTGGTCGACCCCTTTTCTTGTCTTTACCACACATTGTACCAGCAAGTACCAAGGAATTTCCAACATCCATTCGAAAATGTAAAAGATCGAGAATTTTCTTGCTGTCAACACCTAGTCTTTTACAGTCTTCTTTGTACTCCAACCAACTGTTGCAGATTGCCATATCTATTGCGTGGAAGAAAAGACGAAGGGTCAATTTCTTCGATCTGATAAATATGAGATATAAGCCTAATAAAAAATCAATTTTATCTACACCGCCCATAGAAGAATTATAACGCTTGATTACCTCTGGTCTTTCAACATCTACAAATGTTTTTTTTATTTTGTTCCATCTTTTAACGATATCTTTATCTCCAATACCAACAAAGTTAGATGCCATATTGACTATTCTGTTATCAAACCATTTGACTAAAATAACGTCACCGTCTTTACTACAGAGCTGTTCCATGTAACCCCTGGGTTTCTTGGAAAATTCTTTTTCACTGAGAAAAGGTGGTTTTCCAAATTTATTCAGTCTGGCAGTTCCGGCACCATAAATGTTATTCTGTTTTAGATACTGCAATAACGGATAGGATGAAAAAAAGTTGTCAAAGTATAATTGTGTATAATGTGTTTTCTTTTACTAAGATGAATTACAACTGCAACACCATGTCCAAATTTGTTTTGTAAAGTTGGTCAATTTCGGTCTTTTTTTCCCTGATATAAAATAAAATCGTATATATATATATATATATATATATATATATATATATATATATATATATATATATATATATATATATATATATATATATATATATATATATATATATATATATATATATCAGTCCACTTTCTCCACACAGTAGAAACAGTTTTATTCCCCATAGATTAGGCTTACTTTTTATATATTGTTTCACCGATAATTTTCCCTTTAAGGGACATATATGTTCGTCGACACATAACTTCTCATGTTCTAATTCTCGGCATCTTTTCAAAACGGCATCAAATTGGTCGAACTTTATAAAAAACATCTGTATTATCTGGATCTTTTTCTAGGTTATTTACTATGTGTAAATATGTTCTGAGTTTATAAAATCTGTTTCTGGACATACTGTTTATAAAAGTGCTCATACCTATAGCATTATCCCAATATAAATGTATTCTAGGCAGTTTCAAACATCCCATTATGATGTATAAACCTATAAGGAAATCAATTTCTTTTGAATTCGTGTGTGCAAAATTAAAATCGTTACATTGCTGGGCATACAGATTTGTTTTCTCTGCAACATTTTCGAATAAAGCTGCCGGGATATATCTTGAGAAATATTCAATAGGCAACTTAACTTCTGTATCGCTATGTTCATCTTGAGGTTTGGTCCCATTTTGCATTGCTAGTGGGGCAGTTTGTCTTTCTGTCCATTGAATTTGGTTTTTAGTTGTTAAATACGCAAAAGTATTTTCATCATTTCTGTTCATAGTATCTTCTCCTATTACACCTACGTCGTCGAATATTTCATCTTCTCCAAGCTCATCTTCATTATTGTCATCTTGTGGATCCATTGCAGCAACTATGTCTTCAATGCGGCTTTCCACATTTTCTGCTTCTTCTAATAGATCTTCATCATCAGCTTCACCTTCGGACAAATTGGAGAGATCCGAAAAGTCCCCGTTGTCTAATTTCTGCATCAAATTTTTCACATATTTGTCAACTCTCACGTCCCGCATGAAAATCGATGCTTTTGAGTTTCTTAAGCCTGCAAAGAAAAATTTTGTTGTAACTTTTGCCTGTAATCAACACACATTTGATTCGAATCCAAAATAGCCTCTGAATACAGTTGTGCACGATTGTGTACACAAACAACTAACTGAAATTTACCTTCCAGTACAATTGTACACTATCGTGTACATAATGTTTTATACAGTTTTTTCAAAAACCTTTACCACATAACGATGAGATTACTATCAAGAAATATTCCGTAAATATTCATAAAACCATGCAGTATAATAAAACAGCAACAACGTAACTGTATAAAAATAAAAAATATATAAATGAAAGGTACTCACCTATTTCACAACTTCTGTTGGTCGCCATGTTAGTTGGTAATGATTATTTAAACCGATTTTTCATAGATGGAGCCAGTGGCTTCAAATTATATTAAAATAAGTGTACCTGATCATGTACAAATGGTTTTTGCGAAATACATGCGGAAGTTCTCTTATTTCATAAGGTTTGAAATCCATGTACACGATTTTGTAAACCAGTAGCATCAACAAGGTGATTCCATGTTGTTAT
The DNA here is from genome assembly GCF_040954645.1 of Diabrotica undecimpunctata. Lineage (NCBI taxonomy): Eukaryota > Metazoa > Arthropoda > Insecta > Coleoptera > Chrysomelidae > Diabrotica > Diabrotica undecimpunctata. Next base: position 104,057,197 of record NC_092810.1, read on the forward strand.
TAATCAGATGACATTTATGACTTTTATTAAATTTTTACAATCGTTATGAATCAAATCTTTTAGTGAGAGAGACTCTTTTAATTTTTTTCTTCTCATTTAATGTCTATATTTTGTTAGTTATTTTTCATACAATTTTAATTTAAACCTCCTTAGAGTGAATATATGATGACTAGAAACGAATTCATCGTTTCAAACACATTATGATCTATCATTTTCTCAAGGTACTGAAACTTCTTTCTTGTGGCATGTCTAATTTAAATATATGGGATGGGATAAATCCACAATTATTATTGGGATTAATGAAAATTACATTTTTAACCAATGCATGCTTAATATTTCGACTTCCACTACGAAAATCTTAAGAACGATTTAAGCAAGTCAATTAGACAGAAAAGCACTTGCAATTTTTTTTTTCGGGAAATCACTTCTTTAGGTATATATATATATATATTTTTTTAAAGAAATAAAGTTGCATCCACCCAAAGGTTATTAGCGACATTCCTGTAACATTTGTAATAATATTAAATTTAACATTTGTAACAATCAATCATTGTAACAATTAATTACAATTTGTGAACAATTAAACATTTGTAACAATTAATTAAGTTAAATTTTGTGTAACATATTTATACATTTTAAGTAACCTAATAAATTGTTCGGAACTAAACGTTTGTTGAGGAGTGCTTTCAGGTTTTTTCACAAATTGTAAGACTGTCTTTGATTTACATATTTAGAACAGTCTATCAAGAGGTGCTTTATACTGTATACTGTATTGCATGTTTCGCATTTTGGAGGTTCACTATTTGAGAAGAGATAGGCATGAGTATACCTACAGTGTCCAAGTCGTAGACGTGTAATAATAGTTTGGCATCTTCTACTTCTGGCTGTGGACTTCCATGAAAAAATATCACTTTTGATGGTTCTGAGTTTCGAACTAGAGTCATTCCACTCCCGATTCCACGCACTTAACACCTTATTTTTGAAATAACCTTTTAGGTCGCCTGCGATACTCCGACACTCTGTTTCTGATATGTCACTGGTGATAGCGTTAAGCGCATTAGTATCTGCTTCTTCATTCTCTTCTATGCCTATATGAGATGGTATCCATAGGAAGTGGACTCTTCTAAAATTTTCTTGAGCTTTCATTAATTCGGCCCTGATAATTTTCGCAATGGGGTGTTTAGGGTATACATTTTGCATAGCTTTGACGGCGCTGAGAGAGTCAGAAAGGACTAGACAAAAAGGGATGTTTTTAATTAATGTTGGCTTAACTGAGATGTGTCACTTTCCGCTTCCGATGCCTCACTGCTAATATAATTACTAATTTCTTTCATTATGGACGTGAATTTACGTTTTATGGATCTTTCCTTTAAATGGGGATAAACTTGACTGAGCATATGGGACAAAGCTGGTAGGTCTGTGGTATATTCTTGAATTGTGGGTATAGGATCTGGTGATCCCGTGATATTGATTAGGAGCATGTTAAGTTGATCAACGTTTAGAGGGAAAGGTAGAGGGTGATTTTCTATGAAGTTTTTATCAGGGTCAAGTAAGAGAGAAAATGAGCATTCAGAAGTGCTTGCTGAACTAATTTTAGCTTTTTTAGATTTTGCTTGGACTGGTGGTGGAAAAATGTTACATTCTTTTGAAGATGGATCTGCTTCAGGTAAAATAATTTCATCAAAGTTTCTTTTTGGTTGATTAATTATGTGACTGTCCTTATTTAATGCATCTACTTTGTTCGGTATCTCCGGAATATTAGAAATAGACATTTGTTCACACTGAGAAGGGTTTGTGTCATCGGATGCTTGCAAGGATATATTTGTTGCGCTAAACTGTTTTGAGAAATGAATATTCTATATGTCGTGTTGTCAAAAACAAGAGTAAATGACTCTGGTAGTATTAGATTGTGAGGACTGATATAGATTTGTCTTCGAAAACTAAGGATGTGATTGTACTCAGGCATAGAAGCACTTATTTTGAGGAAGGTCATGGGGGAGACAGGAACTATGCCGATTTTTTGTAACTCACTAATTAGCAAGTCGTGCGATATTGAAGGACATACGCCGGAGAGCACAAGTCATTCCGCTGGTGTAACTAACCTTCTTGTTCTGACAATTTCACCTTGTATTTCTATTTGACCATGATTATTCATAAAATCGTCCACTATTTGTTTATTGGATAAATACATACATATGCGTTTATAAGATAATCTAGAAGAGAAGATTATATTTTTCGGTTGAATTATATTTCCAAGTGGGAGAAGGTAGTCTTGAAGTTTGGTATTTTCTAAGGCACTAAAGATAATTGTCTGTCTTCTTAATAACTAATTGTCTGACCATCTTTATACTGACTTCATCTTAACTCACTGACTGACTGGACCCCCTTACTGACTGCTTACTGTTTGACTGGCCCTCTTGAATCCAAATCACCGAGTATTTATACCTTTTCAATGTTCCATAATCATCTGGAAAGAAATATTCGAGTTGTTCTATATATGAATGTTCTCGAAAAAGTATATCTTCGATCCACAGACATAACCATATTCGCGAAGGTTCTGCCGTAAACAAAGGTTAAATTCTGTGCTCTAGAGAAATCTTTACTTTTCTATCGAGAATTTTGTTGACATTTAGGCTTTTCAGATCAGAATATAAACTTATATGTAATTTAAACAACCTAAATTAATAAATTACACTACCTCAAATCCGTAACTATATGTAAACTAAACATTTTAAATAACAAATAACTCCACTTTATATTCGCAACCATCACTTGAATGTCATTTTCAGAGTATTTTTGGTTGCCTATGCACATGGCTCACTTAAATATATTTACAATATTATAATTATTAAAAAAACACTTTTTACACTTATTATATGCTAATTTCTTAAAAATGCACTCACATACATATATTTTATAGTATATAACTTATTAAAATAACCAAATACTTTTTATATCTAATATTATCTAGTATATAACTTATAAATTAATTTTTTAAACACTATTTTTCTTTCTCCTATATTCATATCATTTCAATATATATATATATATATATATATATATATATTTATATATATATATACATATATATATATATATATATATATATATATATATATATATATATATATATATATATATATATATACATATAGAGAAAAGGAGTACGACCGTCAATCCAAAATAAACTAAGGTACACTCGAAGAGTGGTGAGTATATATATATATATATATATATATATATATATATATATATATATATATATATATATATATATATATATATATATATATATATATATATTTACAACATATATAAGTGTACAAGTTTTAACATGTTGAGTGTTAAAGCTGATGACAAACTGGGATGATGTGGCAATCATCCTGTGAATCACATAACAGACAATTTAATAATTTTGGGTAAAAATATGACCGTAATTTTTTAACTCCTTTTTTTTTACGACTTTAAATATTTTCTGGTATTATTTCCAGTTAAAATTTAATCTCGAATATTCTGCAAATTCTATGGTCTTTTAAATGGATTTTTTCCTTTACGAATCAGCCAAAATTGTAAAGTGTTCGATTTGTAATGACTTCTTTGAAGGGTGGAAATGCTTTGTGTTGGTCATTTGGTATTTGAGATTTTTCGTACACAGTAAGAGTTCTTAATTTTTAAATGGTCGTATTGCTTCGATTTAAAAAAAATAGTGACAATAGTGAAGAAATAATTACATTTAGAATTGTTTATTTTCATTTATAGTAAAACAAATAATTTTTTAAATTATGCATTGTATAATTTAGCTTTTACATTACATTACATTTTACATTTTTAATTTACAGTATATTACATTACAGTGAATAAATCAGTAAGTTAAGGAAAAGTTATTTTAAAAATAAAAAATCATGAAATATTTAAAACGAAAACCTAAAAACTTGTATACAACCGTAAACCTTGTAAACCGTAGATTCTGCACTTTAAAATATTACGATTTAAGCCAACTTGCTTTAATAAAATGTTGATATTATGAAAGATACAGGGTGTTAAAGTGGAAATTTAAAATTTTATTTTTCGCTTATACTTTTACGTTTACTGTGATTTTACCAATGCATAAATAGTAAAAAAGAAACTGAAGGTTAAGGAATTAATACATTAATAAAGAAATTAAAATAAAATAATTATTTAAATATAAATTAATAAAGATGTGACGTTTATAACGTTACAAAATACAGGTAAGTAAAACAGATAAGTATATAAATCGAAATTATTCAAAAATATTTTGATCGTACTTATAATATGAATTGTCCTTTGTCACAAAGAACAATAAAGTATTGAAACGTTAATAATTCCATACAAGGGGATTTGTGTCGCCCAGTTCCATAATCAGTTAAACCCAAAATTTAAAAAAATGGACGTTATGATTTCAATGAATTCTTTGTTAGTCTCCTTACATGTGTGTATCTTCAAACTGTTCCAAACTCAGTTACATTGCGTTGAAAATACCGGCTGAAAAGTTCGGACTGTTCCAAAAGCAGTTAAATGTATTCGGTGGTCGGTTTCAAAACCAGTTAAATCTGTCACGATGTCAAAACAAGTTAAAAGAAATACTAAACCCACATGACCATGAGTTCGGTGCCACAGCCACTGTTAGTTACAAATCGACCACCGAAGCAGGTAGTTAAACATTTTTTGTGAGAAATAGAAGCGCTTGTATTGTAGTATTGAGACAAACCTAAAAGCATAACACTATTTTTTTTTTCAAAACATTAAAATAAACCATAACAGGTGCTTTTACTGGACGATACAGTTCTTAATATCATGGAGGGGCCAGCGGAAAATCCTGAAATCGTTGATAATGTTGAAGTAATAGCAGAGGCAACTGGTTCTTTGGCTAAAAAACGAAAAAGCAATCCTTCCACTTGGAAAAAAACCATTGCAAAAGTATCTAGGTAAGTTAATTGTAATTATTATAATAAAAATTTATACAGTGTTTCGTCAATATGCCAACAACCTTCATTATTTTACAGTGACGTAGAAGTTATTGGGATAAAAACCCAAAATTTACTCTGTATCTGCGCCTCTGGAAATGATCAATTTAGAAAAAAATGCTTGTTTTATCAAGTAGTACTAGTATACAAACTTTCATCATATCTACAGTAGGTACTAAAATTTTAAGAGATATCGGCAAACAATACAAAAAAAGTATCTCAACAACGACAGATTTTGAATGGTATGTTAACATAACCATTTTTAATGTTTTTTAGAGGTATACTTTTATCCCCTGAAATTTATTGGCACATTTACGAGACACCTTTTATAATCCGTTATTATTCGTCTTTACTTATACCTTTTTAAAGATTCAGGCTAATCTTTCCTAAACTCTCATAACGTCAACTACAGCGAAAGCGATTAGGTAACTGAAAGTGTAACAAAGTTGTTTTTTTAGGCACCGTCCAAAGGGATTTCCTCAAATGCCAAACTGCAAACATCCAAGCAAAAGCAAGTATCGATGCTCAGAGCTTTCCTTGCAAGACGTAACAAAAATCCATCGCAGATATTACAAAGATGCGGACCTACAATCGAAGACACAATTTATTCTGCAACATGTTATGGGTTTTTCTGCAAAAAGAACCCGGATTCCAGAACATACCTCAAAAAGAATGGTAAGCACTAGTTTCTACTTACCTAAGCAAAGACACAATAAAACAGAAAATATTAAAGTGTGTCGAGCGGCATTACTTGCAATACTCCAAGAAAGTCGAAACCGGGTGCAGTTACTTTGCCAAAAATTTCTTCAGACAGGTGTACTCCCATCTGAAACTCGTGGAGGAGCCCGCCACTTTGAAAAGTTTAACACAAAGAAAGAAAGCATCAAAACTTTTATTAAATCTTTTGTACCAGTGCAGAAACACTACTGTAGAGCAAAGAACAAACACAGACAATATCTTCCGAGTGAACTGAGCATTAAAAAAATGTGGTATATGTACAGTGAGCAACATCCAACTCCCAAATTAACATGCAAGTATGATTTCTTCAGAAACGTGTTTGCCACCAATTTTAATATCGGGTTTGATGCCCCATACACTGATAAGTGTTCTACATGTATACGACTTGAATGCGAGACAGCAACCGAAAAGGATGGTGACAAACGAGCAGCTTTAAAATTGGAGTTGAAAGTCCATAAAGTTCGTGCTGAGAAATTTTATATGTTCTTACGAGAGAACAATGATAACGAGCTTGTGTTCAGCTATGACTGCCAAAAAAACTTGGTGTTGCCTAAAATACCTGATCAGGCTGCGTACTATAAGCGTCAGTTGTATCTTTATAACTTTGTTATATGTGAGGGGCACTCCAAAGCCACACGAAATTACCACAACACATTCTCCTATCTTTGGACAGAAAACCAGTATCAAAAGGGATCCAATCAAATAGCATCTGCTTTGTACCATAGATTACAGAACTCGAACTTTGAAAATGTCACCACAGTCAAACTCTTTTCTGATGGTTGTGGGGGACAAAATAAAAACACCATTGTTGTTGGTATGCTTATCAGTTGGCTTATTAAGGATGCTCCTCGTAACGTGAATAAGGGGGTACTATACTTTCCTGTAGTCGGACATTCGTTCATCCCGCCAGACCGAGTCTTTGGAATTTTAGAACGACAGTTTCAAAATTTCAGTGTTATCAACAATCCAGACGAATACACTGATATCATTAAAAATACCTGTACTGTGATAAAGCTGGGTGCAGACTGCTCTGTCAGTAACTGGAAAAGTGTCACAGAAGCTGTGGTAAAACCTCCAGGACAGTGGCATTTCCAATTTCAAAAAGCTAAAAAAATCATTTTCACACGATCTACAAGAAATCCAAACACAGCTTTGATCCAAGGAGAGGCCAACTACAACTTTGAAACGGGTGAGCCCAAGTCAGTTTTAAAAAGAGGAAAAGTTTTCGGAAATCAAGCTGTTCCGGAAATACCAGAAGGTGTGGCAGTTAAAGACGCGAAAATTAAAGATATAAAGTATTTATTGGATCTCCATTATGGAACAGACTGGAAAAACAACCAGAAGTTAAAGTTTTTTGAGGAAATGTTGCAACAACCAATCGATCCTGTAGATGACGAAGAAGATGATTTTGAACTGAATGCTGAGGACGAATCTATTGATTAAAAAAATAGACACCAAATACTATTAAAAAAATGTACGAATAAAACTTTTCAGTAAAAATTGCTTCATTATTGTAACAATCTAACTAAAGCAAAAATTTTGCCCTCACAACAATATAATACTATGACATAATAGTTTCAAAAGTAGTTAAATCCTATTACTGTTCCAAAATCAGCTATAATAAATTTTTAATATTTTACAGTGCCTACATTTTTTCTTTAATTTTATACAATTTTTATTAGGAAAAAGCTTTATTTTTTAATTTTTTTTTGATAACAACTTTATCACGTTCCCTATGACGGTAGGTACGCAACTAGTTATTGGCCTATTCCCACAAATTTTTTCAAGTGGATTTAACTGATTTTGGAAATGGGTGACTCATTTAGTATATCTGCTTGTAAAACTCTTGATCGAATAAAGGAAAGCAACATAATGTACTTATAGGTTCATACTATTGGGACATATCTGAGATGTATGTCCTCAGGTAAAGATGCCGTAATCGTTGTGGACTGGCACCAATAAATAATTCGGAGTTTGTGTCAACAGAAACACGGACCGTGTCATAATTAATACAGCGGCAGGATGGTATATAGCTGATAATGCAACGACAAGCAACATGCAGCAGTAGGATGTATCTAACTAGTGGCATAGAGGTATCTAGCTAGCTGCAGGGTGTAATATATAAGATGCAAAATGCAATGGTAAACAAAAGTGAAACCTCAAGATCTTTAATTAATAATAAAAAGTCGAAATTAGCGGAACAGTTACAAGAAATGATCTAAATAAACGACTTACCATCAAGTCGATTAGATTGACTTGAAGGCTGGTACACAAGTGAAGTAACACTTCACGATATTTGTATGCAAGCTTAAATTTTCTTTAAAGTGGGGATTTTTTTTGGTTCATGAGAGATTAGCTCTATTTATACTTTAGGAGAGAGGACCGATTTGGGTAAAATGAACTTTTTTGATATTTTTTAATAAACTCTTTTTAAATAAACATGCAGGTCAATGGATAGACAGCATAAAAAATGCAAAATGCAAACAGTTACATTTATGCTTGACGGAAATAAAAACTGTAATTTTTTTAGTACAGTTGCCTTGGAAAATTCTACTACAAATAGAAAGAAAACTACATGTGCTTATGTGTTTAGTTAGTTAAATATTGGATATATAAGATTTAAAAGAACATGATCCATTACAATTTAAATTAAAAAAAAACCCTTAAACCTTATATTCCATTTTTGATTGATTTAACTAAAAAGAAATAAGTACCCGAAGTTCAAAAAAAAAATATTATACAAATTTCACTGTATACCTCAAAACGCTCCAGAACAAGCACCAAAAAATAAAGATATGACAGACCTCTTACCCTACATTCCGCCAATTTATCACTCGTATTATAAAAATCTCCCTATCGATATACCAACATGGTCAAACAGCGGTAATGCTAGTCAACGTTTATCTACTTCTTCTTCCTCTTTGTAAGCAATTCTGCTCGTTCATTGACGTATTAATATCTTTGTGAAAGTTTCTCACTCTATCGTTTGCGCGGTCATCCGATACTTTTTCTGCCGATTAGTGACTTATCTTTTGCTATTTTGACGACCCATTTTGCTTATGTGATTATTCCAGTCTGTTTTCTATTTAGTAACCATTCGTTTAGGCACTATGTTATATTTTCTTGGAATGTCTTCACTTCTCTTTCTAGTACTCTCATCTCTGCTGTTTCTAGTAGTCTTTGTGTTGTAGATGTGTCGGGTCTTGTTTCTGAGGGATGTCATTATTATTCTTATACTGGCTTTATAAATTGCTTATTTGCTTCATTTCAGTGTTAATGTGTCTGTTTCGCCATATAGTGTCTCTATAGCTGGACAGTGTATTTCCAACGTATTTTATTTCCATTACTTGTTCAATACCGATGCCATCAATTTCTTTTTTACATCTCGTTGGTTCTTTGCTGATTACTATCGTTTTAGTTTTATGAGATGAGATTGTCATAGTAAATTCTTTTGATCTTATGTTATATCTGTGGACCAGTCTTTGCACACTATCTTCATCTGGGGCTATCAATATTCCGTCGTCTGCTTAACAGAGCATTTTTACTTCTTTGTTTCCCATTTTGTATCCTCTTCCTTCGTTAATGCTTTTGATGATTTCATCCATGATTAAATTAAAGAGCATAGGGCTCAATGAGTCCAACTGTCTTATTCCGCTATTTCTATAGCTTCTGTAAGTTATCCATCTATTCTGAAATCTATTTTGTTGTTTTGGTAGATGCTTTCAATAGTTTTTATAATATTAAGGGGAACTTCTCTATTATACATAAGATGGATTACATCTTTGAGTCTTACTATGTTAAATGCTTTCTTTAATTGAATCAGACACATAAATACTGGTCTATTATACTATGCTCTACTCTGTATATTGCTATATAATGAATATTGCATCTGTACACGATCTTTAACTACGAAAACCCTGTTGTTAATCTGTTAAACTTATCCTCTTATTCATTAGTTCTCGTAAAATTTTAGTTGTAAGTTTTAGGGTAGTATTTAACAAGTTTATACCTTTGTAATTTTCTGGTTGTTTTGATCTCCTTTTTTGAATAGTCGAACTAGTTTGCTCATTCTCCATTCTTCAGGTATTTTATTGTGCTTTATAATTTTATTCATCGTTCATCTGATGATAAAATTATGTAATATTAGCTTACAATAACAGTGAAGTAACATTCAAAAATTTTTCTTTCTTATTTTTATCACAGAATTCAATTTATTTTTTTTTATTTTATACTTATGATTAGAAACTTTGTCTTATAATGAACAATAAATAATGTACATAACGACTTTTATTTTCTTTTTCTGTACATCAATTTTCAAATGTCATAATATCTACGATCTCTTTGGAGTCACTTGAATTTCAAACGAGACAGTTGATATTACCGGCATTCTGCTTATCTTTGGGACCCAAAAAAAACGAAAATGGACTTCGCTTCTACGGCGATAAACCAGCATATTCTGCAATCAAAACAGCCGATGAATTGCGAGCCAACTACGAGTCAACAGCCAGTGGCGTACGATCCACAATACCAAATGTGCACTGATCAACAATTACAAGGTAATATGCAAATTTCTCAACTTTTAAATACGTCTTACTTCCAACCCTTACAGCAACCCTAATGTATTAACCCACCTTCCATCCCTCTAAATCAATCCGAAATGTGGAAAAAAGTCGAAAACTTCGACAAAAGGTAACGAAATAGTCCAGACAAAAGAAATGTAAAGCAAACAAAAATAAACGATTTATTAGGAAAATTCAGGAAGCTGGCTGGCAATCAACACCTACACCAACAAAAGCAATCGTACAAAAAGACTTACCAAACAAAATAAAAGAAAAAATCGCAGAAAAACGAAGACTAAGGAAAATCTGGCAAAGAACCCGAGCACAACAGGATAAAAATAGATTCATCCAAGTTACAGCAAGATTAAAAACATTGTTAAACAACAATAAAAACAATGACATAAAACGATATTTACAAAATATATCTGCCACGGAAGCCTCCGAATACTCACTATGGAAAGCAAAACGAAAAATTAATCGACCACAACTTTCTAATCCTGCTATCTGGATAGTAACGGACAATGAGCCAAAAGTAATAAAGTAATATCTGGAAGAAGTGTTCTAACCACATACTCAAAACAACAACCCCGATGCAGAAGATAATATACAATCGTATTTAGAATCTCCATACCAACTAGAAGCACCATTGGAGAAATTCACTGCCAAACAAGTTTTCAACAAAATCCAAGCAGATCTGAATCTGAAGAAGTCGCCAGGGTTCGACTTAATCTCTACAAGAATTCTAAAAGAACTTCCCCAAAAGGAGTGCAATATTTAACACAGATTTTTAACGCAATCTTACTATCCCCTTTTGTGGAAAGTTGCACAGATCATTTTAATACCCTAACCAGGCAAACCTGTAGAAGAAGTTAAGTTCTATAGACCTATCAGTCTACTTTCAGTGATGCCAAAGGTTTTTGAAAAACTACTACTAGACAGATTATAGCCAATCCTCGTACAACAGCAGCTAATACCAACCACCAGTTTGGATTTAGAGAACAGCATGCTACCATTAAGCAAATTCACCGAATCTGCAATTCCATAAACAAAGCCTTAGAAGAGAAGAAATAATGTTCTGCAGCCTTTTTGGATATCTCGAAGGCTTTTGATAAAGTCTGGCACACTGGCCTGCTATACAAAATAAGACAAGTCCCTCTCAACAACTTCCTAATCCTCAAGTCCTATCTTTCCGACCGGCATTTCCTTCTAAAAGTAAAGGATCAGTGCACTAATGCACTATATCGTCTCACAACTGCTCCAGACCAATCTCGACAAAATAAAGATTTGGTTACAAACATGGCGAATTAAAGTTAACGAAAGCAAGTCAGTACATATAACGTTCACTAATCGAAAAGGTACATGCCCAACCGTCTCATTAAATAACCAAATACTACAACAAAAGGATGATGTAAAATACTTAGGTATGCACCTGGACCGCAGATTAACGTGGAAGAAACACATATTCACGAAAAGAAAACAGTTGGGTCTGAAACTCAATAAAATATACTGGCTAATAGAAAAAAGATCACAACTGAATTTATACAATAACATCCTAGTATACAAGTCAGTGATAAAGCCAATATGGAGCTATGGGAACCAACTGTGGGGATCTGCGTCAAAATCCAATATCGACATACTGGAGAGATTACAATCGAAGACCTTCCGCATTATCCCAAATGCACCGTGGTACATGCCCAATGAATTCATCAATCGCGATCTTCAGATGAAAACTGTCAAAGAAGAAATTGCCAGTTACTCCCAAAAATATGACAGACGACTGCAAAACCAATAGGCTAGCGAAGAACCTTATGAGGCCCCAGGCAAACAGAAGGCTAAAGCGTCTTAGTCCAAGCGATCTACCAACAAGATTTGAAACTTTAAAATAAATTGTTTTTTTATTAATTATAAACATTATATTAGAGTCACAAATAATTTTGTTACTAAAATTATGATTTAATAGGTTATTGTCACTGGACAGTCTCCTGCAGGTCTCTTGTAATCTAATTAAACAATCTACCTATTGTAATCCTTATTACTAATTGTAAATAAATGGAATGTTAAAAAAAAATAATAATATCTACAAATTCAATTTAATGGAGTTCACCACTTTTACAATGAACGACACAATATAATGGTTTTCAATATTCGATAGAAGAAGAAATCTGATAAAGGTCTTACAAGTAAAAAAAATATCTTAGGCTTTAATTTCACCTTGTAGTCGACATGAATTTTTCAAATCACTTGATCAATGCAAATTTTTAAAACACACAAACTAAACTTTTACTTAATCCATAAAATTTGAATAATGGCTGTAATCGATTTAAGACAGGTAATTTGAGATCATTTTCTTCTTCGAACTTTAATAAATATTTAGATCCAGCCAAAGCCCCGAAGAGAATGTTTGCAAGAGTGTTCTATATCCAATACCAATTACTTCCAAGATAAGTTTTATATTTCCCGAAAAGCAGTATTTGAAAAGCTGTACCGGGAATATAATCACCAATTATAAGAATAAGTCATTCGTTAACAAGAAAAAAAAACAAAAATGTTTTTAAACAAAATGGAATATTTCGAAGATGAAAAATTGTTTGATAGGGTTTTGTAATTTTATTCCTTATATTTAACTAAAAATTTTATAGTCATTGACAATAAAAATTTAACATGTATTACTTGATTCAATATTTTTATATTTTTAGTAAATAAAAGGAGTTATATACTTCATTAAGTGATCAGTTTCAAAACACTTATGTTACTATTTGCTTAGATATTTTTAATAACATATTATATCTTAAGGAAATTTTTTTTCGAGAAACACTAGCTTTTGAATGAGAATAATTATGCATTGGGCAAAAATTTGTCAACATCATTTATAACTGTCATTTATACTCCTCTATTTGTTTTCTATTGTTCACGACTGTGAAAGGTTTACCAGTCTAACTTTACTCATACTTATACATAGGTGAAAATTCCAACTTTGTCGCAAAAAGCTGATGACTGCTTACAGATATACGATCAGTTTATTATATTTATAAATATTTATTTTATTTGCTTACCTGCACATATTCTTGTTTATGTGATACCATCGCACTGGCAATCATACGTCTCGTTTTTGATTTAAAATTGTCCATTTTCAGTTGTACTTATAAAGATTATTTTATAAAAAAATTCAAGTAAAAGCTGCCACTACTTAACCTAAACGCGTCAACAAGCTATTGTCAACAACGTTCATGTACGTATATTGCCAAATATTTGATTTACGATCATTAAAACGGTTGGCCTTTTCGTTGGTCTAGTCATGCAAAATTCAAAATCCAGAATAAGTACAAAGGCTCTTGGTCTTTTTAAATATTTCTGATTACCTATTACTAATAGACTAATGGCATTTATTCTATAGATAGTTTATGTTATTTCCCACCAGAAAGCGCCATAATCCGCAACTTGTGAAAATGGCGCTTGGTCTAATGATGCAAAACGCCGTCCAATTATTCAATTCTTATAATTCATTAATAAATAATTCTCATCGGGAACTTCTAGTAAAAAATTATTTACTTCTTTTCTGGGGAAGGTTTCGTTTTATTAGCTTTGTGTCCCTGGTTTTGTCTTTTCAATACAGCAATTAATTTTGAGTATTTATTATTCATATTTTCTTTTATTTCAAGCATGGTACGTAGCATAGAATATTTGGACCACAATGTAGAGGCTTTCAATATATTTGCTAATATCGAAAAACACTTTCAAATTAACATTTTACGAATAAGTACGAATATGCTTTTCTTCGGCCAATTGCTTAAAATATAAATACTGTTTTTTCGTACTTTTCTTTGGAATTTTGGGGTAATAAAGATTGTACTGTTACATTAACTTGTTCCAAAATATCTGGTGGTGTATTATTACTATCTTTAAATTCGCTTGAATTACTCATTTTTAAATATAATTTTATATTCTATAGATTACACAATGGCCCAAAAGTCTGGAAACGGCCAATTATCTCGTAAATTGCTAGTCACAAATATACAAAATTTGAAATACACCTACTTTGGGATACGGAGATTTCATATTTGATATTTGCAATGTTGCCAGATTTGCCGTTTCTCTTATATTATTAGTAACTTTGGTTTTTCAAATTTATCACCCTATATATTTAGTCATTATTGGAATCTCATATTCAATACGAGTTTAACCATATGTAACACTTATGATTTGATGTAGTCCGGAAGGCCTTAAATAGATAAAACAGAAGTCTCTGGGCAACGCCTAATTGTCTCAATAAATTTTGTAGTACTAACTATTTTAACTACATTAAAACGTAACAATTGATATATTACATGTTTTAACATAATGGCTACTTATCAAGTATTCAAAATGTGCTCCATTTGTGAGTTGACAGTACCCTAATCAATGGTAGAATGCGTCTACCACTTTTCTCCATAATAGTCTAGAAGTTATTCCAGAATCATCGATAATTCGTTGCCTTAGCTCTGCAAAACTTGTTGGTTTAGTATTATAAACTGAATTTTTCACGTATCCCCAATAAAAATAATTTTTTGGATTGAAATCAGGTGAACGTGGAGGCCATTCATTTCTACCTCGTCTACCAATCCATCGTCCGGGAAATATCTCATCTAAATAACGCCAAACATTTACACCAAAATGAGCTGAAGCTCCATCTTGCTGAAACCATATCTGTTTAAAATTGCCCCAAACAAGTTTCTCAGTGTAGGTACAATTTTATTACTAAGTAACATTTCGAAACTATCTGACGTTAAATTTCCTTCGATAAAAAATGGCCCAATTAACTGAGTACCTACTAGACCTGACCATACATTTAATTTTTGAGGCCTTTGAGTATGGTTTTCACGCATCCAGTGTGGATTTACGTCACTCCAGTACCTGAAATTGTGTCGATTTACACTTCCACCCAGTGTAAAGGTTGCTTCATCGGAAAAACATATTTTGTTACGATCGAAGTCATCTTCACTTAATTCTTGCAATAAGTTAATTTTGTATGGTTTAAACTTATTATTACTTAATACACGTAAGACCGAAGAACGACCTACACCATGTATTTGTGCAACCCTGCGCGAGGATGTATGTGAATCTTCAACAAAATTTTGCATTGTATCTAAAGTTTTGTTGTCATTCATAACTCTTTTCGGTCTACCTGATCGGTACTATATTTTATTTCTCCAGATTCCTCAAATCGCTTTACAGTTTTTTGTACCGTCACCTTATGAATAGGAGAACGGTTTGGGAAAGTATCATTGAACAAGTTGGCTACTTCACAATAAGATCTTTTTCTGTCACAGTACCCTCTCATTATTATTTTCCGTTAAGAGCCATTTTAGAGAAGCAATTTATCTTGCAGAACTTTTCGAAACACATTTACTGTCAGTTTTAGTTAATAATGTAAATGGTGAACAAATGTCAAAATCGCAGCAACCTACATTTAAATATTTAAATTTATTAAAATCTACATATTTTGCACTGATTTATGTATTTAAGATCTTCCGGATTGCATAAAGTAATAAGTGTTACATATGGTTGAACTCGTATTGAAAAGAAGATTCCAATAATGACTGAATATATAGGGCGATTTGAAAAACCGAAGTTACTAATAATATAAGAGAAACGGCAAATCTGGCAACATTGCAAATATCAAATATGGAATCTCCGTATCCCACAATAAGTCTACCTCAAATTTTGTACAATTATTACTAGCAATTTACGAGATAATTGGCCGTTTCCAGACTTTTGGGCCACTCTGTATATTATGTGTACACACTTTGAAACTACTATTCTGTCAATCGACCAAAGCACGCTATAAAATATAAAATCATAAATTCGAAAACCGGATGAATCTATGAATTGAAGTCAAATTATTAATGTAAAAATTGTTAAATCAAAATAACAATTTACTGATTTTTTACCATTTTGCAAAATATAGGTTGTTCTATAAATAAACGTTAAAATGTACAGATATTTACGTAATAGAATAGGGCGTCAATAAGTTATTTCATCGATGACATACAATAGCGTCACTTTTACTTTTATTCCGTAGGTAGTAAAAGTACTTTGTCTCCCTAGGGAGAAAAAGTATGACTTTGCTCCCTACCTACAATGAGACCAGGTGAGACCGCTACCATCCGCTACTTTAAATACACCGTAGGTGGAACATACTATTAATAGATATTTCCAAGCTATTAATTAAACTCACAGATTCTACTAAAGACAAACTATTGGATTCTAACTTTAAACCTTTAAAAGAACATCTAACACACAAGCATAATTGCTCTGAATAAACGTTAATTATTGAGGTAGTAATTTATTTTGCATCAAATTTTTTAATCAACACTTGACAATTTTCATCTGTCATCTCAATAATTATTTATTTAAGATCAGTAAAATAAGTACAATAAAAAATTCTGCTTCCAACCAGATCCACCATCTCGTTATTACTAGTTGAGGGGGAAGAGGAAGATTGGGAAGTTTTATCCTGTAATACTGAGCTCTTATAGGTGCTTTGTGCATTATATAAAGTTCATTAGTAATAGAAAAATATTTTGACGTGACAACGTCTTAAATTAGGTTGTGGCTCGGAGTCACTCATGAAAAAGTGTAACGCCCGCTCACGTCTGTTACGATGAGTCACCGAACGAGAGAGAGGCCCGCCGGACCGGCGAATGCCTTGCGTCTCTCTCCCACTGAAACATGATCGGTCCGCTGCGCGCGCAGCACTAGAGAATTAGGCGCGTTGAATCGGTGCGTGCTTGTGTCTCTGTCTTTCTCGAGCGTTCTTGGCGTTGGAAAACCGAGAAAGCGTCATAGTACAAGTTCACACGTGTGGTTAAAGTATCGTCATCTGTGTCTGTAGTGAAAATGTGGAGTGCTTAGATTCGTCATTTACAACAACTACAACAATAAAGGTAAATAATTGTACACTAATATTTCATTATCGTAAACTATGATTGATTGATTAATTGTTAGATTGACACAAAAGTTGAGAAACTGAGTTTATAGGTTATGTCATACTATTGACAAATGTTGATAGTGTTAAGTAAATTATTAGTTTAAATCACTCTGCAATCAATCGTAATTCAGTCGATTCAGTCATATCAATAAATATTCTACCGAGAAAAAGACGTTGTCACGTAAAATCTTCGCCCGTAAAACCGACTTTACAGGCAACCGATTTTTTTAATTTCTTTCGTAATTTTATTATCACCATTCAACCGGACAAAATACATGTTAAACATTTGAATAAAATATTTTAATGTTGTCCTGTTTTAACCATATAGGGTGCATCATCGGATAAAAACAGCAAGAACTTGTCACAAGGAATAGGATCTGGTAGAAAGAAACTCGCTAATAATTCATGTACGAACCTTGGTAAACCATTCGATTTTTCTATCTGTTTGCAGGCAATTAAATATGTTTTTGAGTATGATTGCTAGTTAAGAACTCCAATAAATAACCGAGCTAAATAACTACCAGAGGAATCAGTGGTTTCATCCATGTATAAGTAAAAATAATTGAATTGATCATTTCAGAAACAACATGAGTCAGAAATTATAGTTTTGAGTTATCTGTTTTTAAAGAGCTGTAGGAAAAATGCTTTAAAATAATTTTTACAATATGTAATATTGCACAATCCTGTACAGTTCTGTTGTCTTTATCAAATGTCAAACAAAGTAAAAGAATTAATCATTAATTAATCATTAATTATATCAGTAGTTGGCCTCTGCAGAATCTCTTTAAAAAATTATCTGTTTTCCTCTGATATGTAGTTCATTATCTTGCGTAAATTTTCAATTTTTTTTATTAATTGGTACTTTACCGTTCGGATAGGCCAGGTTGATAAAAATGGAATTCTAACATTTGTTTTAAGTTTAAAGTTGTTAGTGATAAAACCTTTAATATTTTCCTATACTGTTATAGCCCCTGGTTGGTTTAGTCTATTTTTCATACACCTAACGGGTAAAGATGGTCCACATTTTTTTTATTTTTTAAACAAAATGAAACAAAATTTTATGATGTGACATTAAAAAATACATACAACCCATAATTTTCACTCTTATATACTCAATGACATTAGAAGTGTTACACCTAGATGGAATAAATTCTTGAACTTAATTTTTTGACAACAGAATGACAACATTTAAAACATGCTATGATAACAATATCAATGTTTTATTTTTTCTACTTTTTGTAAAAATAAAGTTTTACCTTTAAATTTTTTTGTGAAGATACCGATTTGTAATAAGTGGTTTGTATAGAAATTTTTAGTTATTATTCCTCAGTCTAATTGTATTCAGTGTAAGAAAATGCCTCGAGTTTGAAGACATCAAAATTACCACCATGTAAGCGATTTTGACAGGGGCAGAATTATTGCGTATAGAGATATGGGTTTGTCGTATTGCGAAATAGGCCGTCGCGTTGGACAAACGAAGGTAGAGGAACACGAAGAAGACCTACTGGTCAATCAAGGCGTACCACAGAGCGTCAAGATAGGCGCTTTAGATTACTTGCTCTGCGAGACCGTTTTACTACTACGCGTCAAATTGCTAACCAATGGTTTGGAGTAATAGGTAGACCTGTTAGTATACGTACGCTATATCGTCGCATTCGAGCCTTTGGACTGGTTTCATTCCGCCCACGACTAGTGTTTCCTTTGACTGCGGATCACTGTCATCAACGTTTGAATTGGTACAGAGAATGGCAGCATTGGGTGGCAGAATGGCGTAATGTAGCATTCAGCGATGCATCAAGATTCTGTTTAGGAATGCATAATGGTCGTAGGATAGTAAGACGCCGCCGTGGAGAGTGACGAGACATCGGCTTTGCTGTTGAGAGACATGTACACAGGGCAGTTGGAGTAATGGTTTGGGGGGCTATTGTCTATGGTAGCCGATCACCACTTATGTTTATTCGAAGCAATATGACAGCTGCGCGTTATGTTGATGACATCTTACAAACCGCTTTACTGCCTTATCTCGACGGCCGTCAAGACGTCCTTTTTCAGCAAGACAACGCGCGTTCCCATATTGCTCGTCAAACTATGGACTTTCTCCAAGAAGCTGGCGTTAATGTTTTGCCGTGGCCACCTCGTGCTCCGGATTTAAATCCTATCTAACATGTATGGGATATGATGGGAAGGAGACTGTCCACTTTGCACCATCCTCCACAGACTCTGGCACAGTTAATACATGAAGTTCAGGTTGCTTGGAGGTGCCACAAGCAGACCTCGATCATCTCATTTTATCAATGCCTAGACGTACATATATAGGAGTGTATTCAGCTACGGGGTCGCCATTATACGGTTATTTTTTTTTTGATTACTTGTTAATAAAAATTCTTGACATCGTTATCGTTTCAGTCTTGATGTAAATCTACCATGTTGCCAAAAAATTAAGTCCAAGAAATTATTCCTTCTGGGTGTAACACTTCTAATATCACTGAGTATATTACTACCCCCTATTTTTTAATTGACATATTAGTATCAAAGATTTAGCTGCCATACTCCTTTGAAATTGCTTGACCAATTTTTATGAAATTTTATATGTATTTTCGGTAAGTCTAAGAATCAGTCGTAATCTATTTTTTTACCCCTATGGGATACTCTATAAGGGTGGTTCACCCCAAAAATTTTTTTTACATTTCTTGTACAAAATTAATTTCATACTCCTTTGGAATCGCTTTATTGCTTAATTTTCACCCTTCTATCACTAACCCCTATTTTTATTATTCATATTGGTATCACTGAGTTAGTTGACATACTTCTCCGAAACGGTTGTACCGATTTTTATTAAATTTTATATGTATATTCGGTAGGTCTGAGAATAGGTCTTAATATATTTTTTATATCCCTAAGTGGTAAGGGTGGTCCACACCAAACGTTTTTTTTAATTTTTTGGATAAAAGTTTCTATTTTGATTTAGAGACCTAATATCACAGATGTAATAGTAGACGTAATAAAAATAAACCTGCGCTGGGCCGGATACATGGAAAGACAATATATAAATAGATACGTATGTAGAGTAACAGTGTAGATCAAGACAACCGAGATGATATGCAAGCAAAATAAAGAAAATATGCTTAGATAATATTCAAACTATAACAGGCAAAAATATTGAATATGCTAAGCAAATGATAGCGATTAGCAAAGAAATTTGTTTTTAGATTAATAGGTCTATGCGACGATGCAAGTATTTTAGCAAAATTTGTTTCTCTAAAAAAGAGCTCTTTGTTTAAAATACCTTATTTATTTTTAGTTTTCTTAATTTATTCCTTAATGCTCCATTATTATACTCAACATATATTTATAAAAAACAATAAAAAAAAGTTAATTTGTTCAGTAAGATAATAAATGTGAAGGACGAGAAAAGAAGGGAGCCGTAAATATATTTTTGAGGGACATTACTGAACAAAACAATTTCCTTACAATATATTTTGAAACAATAATTCAACTGTAAAATAAAATGAAAATTCTATTTTAAGTGAAGTGAAATGTATCCCGGTGAAAAATGTTTGATTGAATACTAAAAATATCAATATCTAAATCTGTGCTATTCGGATTTCTTACAGTTCTCATAAAACACTAAAAAGAACTAAAATATCCCACGTATTTTATTTTCTATCTCTCTTTCAAATCCTTTTAGCAACATTTTAGAAAGGTTTTAAGAAAGCTTTCATATGTTCTTTCAAGATGTAAGAAATCCTGTAAAACCACACAAAGTTTGTTTAGAAGAATATCATCGACTTGGGTTTCCAGCTCAAACCGGCCTCCAGCTTAAATCCGATCTTTTTTATTTTACAATTTCGAAAGATTTAACCGTATCATATTTCCCAAAAAAGAATAAAAAAAATAAAATGCTAAAAAATAATGAACCATGTGTAGAAAGTTAGTTTGGCTTATAAAGTGTGCTGGAATAAGTATTATGCCCCCATTAACTTAATATTATTTTGGTATATAAGCAGGACGTTCGAATAAGTCGATTTTTATAATAATAATAATGTGCTGTAGCATCAAAATTTTAATCTTTGTAGGCTCGCTCTTCAGATGACAAAGTTTGTAAATTTTTGGTTCCAAAATTTATAGATTCTAACTAATGCGAGAAAGAGTAAGTAGTATTGGTCGACCTGGTCAGTATCCCATATAAATGTACATGCCTCCTAGTAACATGTGGACATTTGCTTATGCAAATCTTTATAATAGAGATCCTGGCTGTACAGAAAAATGAAAGGGGGTCTGGGATAATACTGCACTTTGGTTGCTTTTGTGGTCTGTTGGTCAAATCGTGCAAGACATGACGCTAATAGAAGCTGTATTAGACTATTACAGTGGCAAGTACACAGGATGTAAATATTCCTGTTGGTACATCCTTTTCACATTATTTTATAGTTTTGTTTAAAGTTGCAAATTATTTTTACATGACGAGTGTTTTTTGATATACATACAGTGGAGCGTCGATTATCTGGACTAATTGGGGTACATGGGTGTTCGAAAAACCGTTTTTTTTTTGGTAAACTACATTGACATAGCCATAGATGTTTATCTCCTAGTGAATGAAAGCCAAATTTACATATCCTCCAGTAAATGACCGGTTTGGGAGTGTAGTTTTTCTCATCATGACGGATTAGCTTGACTATTTCACATAATCTGACCAATCACAAACCAAAGACAGCTTGTGTTATCGCGAAAACACCAACTGTCTTTCAATTCTGATTGGTCTATCAGCTTCGTGTTTTCAACGAAGTAACCATGGATACCGATCGCAAAGCAAAGTTTGACGTTTGCCAAAAAAATTATTGTAGCTGTATACGTCAAAATGAGTCGTTTCGGTGGTACTTCAAACGAAGTTATAAACCAAAACATTGAAGAAAATATACCGAGTAATACAAGAAAATCTAAATCTTATACATGGAGACAATTTATGATGTTCTGTGTGGATCGCAACTACAAATTAGATGCAGAAAATAACAACGAAAGACTAGCATTCCTTCTAAAAGACTGATAAGACTATACTATTCAAAATTTTTACAATTGCACTGTTTGTAATAATTATAGTCGAGAAAAATGTATTTTTTTCGTGTACAAATTTTTTATTGTTATAGGTAAAAAATAATTATAACAAATTATTTATAGTTATAATAAATATTTCATGATTATGACTAATTGTGAATTATTCAAAAAATGGGTAGATTTGGGTTACCTAGATCAAATGTATTATTATTAAATTCCTTCTTCTCATTCTACTGAATTTTTGACCTATCACTTTGTTCATGAAATAGTCTAATAGAATACCACTCGTGATTTAATTTAGCTTATAAGTCTGTCTTTTATTTCTAAACTCAACTGAGTTTCTTAAAGAAAACACCACTCGTCCTACGGACTCGTGGTGTTTTCAAGCAACTCAGTTTCGTTTAGAAGTAAATCGACAGACTTATCGCGAAAATTGAATCACTAGTGGTATTACTATTGAAAATCAATAGTTTTTATTACTATATATTTTTATTATTATATATTACTTTTTGAAAGTTTCAATAACGCCTTGATCCACGGCTGCATTAATGAACTTACCTTAGGTAAGTAAAAAATCATCTTTTTCATTTGAGATGTTACATGATGGATGAGTTGGGACTTTATTAAGAGACTATGGGAAGATGTTCAACAGTGAATCACTTTTTTTAAAACCTCAAAAAATAGGTAAAATTAAAATTTAAAATGTATTTTTTGCATTTACTACAGAATAGAGTTTCTAAATTATTTTTTTATCAAAGTTTATTTTTAATTTTAACAATTTATGGAATAGACATTAGTCTTTGTTTGTTAAATGTCATTTGATTAACTGTGGACCAGGGGTGGTCCACAATAAACCATGAACAATTTTACAGTGAACCATTAATTTATCAGTGAACCAACAATGCAATAATCAAAAACAAGTGGGAAAAGTATATGATTTTTATTTAGTTAATGTTTTATTTCAAAAATGGTGCTTATTAAACAAACAAACGTAGTTCTGCTAAGATAATTTAAAATAATACAGACATTAAAAAAATAAAAAGATCGAACATCAAAATTTGAAAAACTTAGTAGCTTATCACTTAGTAGTAACTTAGTACCTTTCAGTAAGCGCGAAATATTAAATACACAGCTTTTGGTTAACCAACATCCAATTGACAGAGTGGACAGCTACACATACCTTGGTACCAACATTAACAGCCAATGGGATCACTCCAGTGAAATAAAACAACGCATAGGAAAAGCGAGATTGGCGTTCATAATGATGAAGTCTCTTTTCAGAAGTCACAATTTACCACTTGCTACCAAAATCTCTCTCATCGGATGCTATGTATTTTCTACGTTATTATACGGAGAAGACGCCTGGACACTTTCCGAAGCTTCTTTAAGAAAACCCGAGCCATTCGAGATGTGGTGTTACAGACGTATTTTAAGAATTTCATGGGTGGATCGTGTGACTAATGTTGAGGTCCTACGTAGAATAGGCAAGGAATGCGAGATTATTAACACCATCAAAGAGCGCAAACTAGAATATCTTGGCCATGTTATGAGGAATGAACACAGATACGGCTTGTTGCAACTCATTCTTTAGGGCAAGGTATTTGGAAAGAGAGGACCAGGGAGAAGAAGAATATCTTGGCTTCAAAACCTGAGAAAGTGGTTTAATACATCGACAACCGGACTACTCAGAATAGCAGCAAGCAAAGTTAGGATAGCCATGTTGATCGCCAACATCCGGAACGGATAGGCATCGTAAGAAGAAGAAGAAGTAGCTTATATTAGATATAAAGCATAGAGAGTTAAAAACTTAACGCATGTTCAGCAAGGACAAAGCATCCTTGAACAAAAACGTTTCTTGTCTACTTTTAGATCCAAGCTCTTTTGTATGTTTAAAAATATACTTAATATCTGAAATTTTTACGTTTGCTAGATCGGGTATAATGGGAAATGTCAACTTTTGTTTTTCTCTTTCTCTTAATTTTAAAAATGATACAAAGCAGTCATTATTCTCATCAATATCTTGTAAAATTTTTGCTACGTAATAAACAGACAGTTTTTTTTGTAGTAACGTGTACCAAGACAAAATTATCTTCTTTAGGATTTCGTGAAAGAGGAGCAAAGTTCCTAATAAAGAGCCTAAGGGCTTATGTTCAGTTTACCATAGAATTTTCAAATGTGCAGATCAGATCACCATGATTGTGACTGCCTATCCAAGTTGTCATATGTCAGATGTCACTTTAACATTTCCGTTAAGACCAGGAGCCACTTTCTCTCCTGCTGTCACCCACTATTATCGTCTATTAAAATAGTATCGTCTATTAAAATAGTTAAAACACGTATTTACATAAATATAGCTATTTTATTAAATTAAATCAAACTCGTTCACAATGGTCATAATTAAATCACACCAAATTATTATCTCTCGTTCCGCTGTGTTTATGTATCATCACCGAACTACTCGTGACCATATAAGGCAATTAGTGACCCAAGCCAATCACCGTATTAGAAGTTGAGTGTGTCTTCACAATGTCATAACAGAACTACCAGTATTCCATCTTAAGCTGATTAGGACATTAGGAAGTTAGTGACTTAAGCTGATCAGCGTATTAGGATAATAGTGTGACTGCATTCGACCATCCTGACGTCACGATCGTCCTCGATCGTACAACACCTATTAAAAAAAATAATATGTTCTTTATTATTAAGAATGCCAATTTATAGAAAGGCTCCATCATTCTGCAGAATGAAATAGTCTAAATCAATTCGTTTCAGATAGCTACAACTATCCATACAAGCTCATTTTTAAACATTAAAACATATGGCTGTCATTTTTCAGAATGACAATGTGAATAAATTTGTTTCACATAGCTACGGCTATTTAAACAAACTCATTCAAGACATTAAAATATTTGGGTGTCATTTTGCAGAATGGTGAACTGAATATCCATTCAGAACATTAAAACATTTATTTGTCATTTTTCAGAATGACGAACTGAAAATCCATTCAGAACACTATAACATTTATTTGTCATTTTTCAGAATGACGAACTGAAAATCCATTCAGAACATTAGAACATTTATTTGTCATTTTTCAGAATGACGAACTGAAAATCCATTCAGAACATTAGAACATTTATTTGCCATTTTTCAGAATGACGAACTGAACATCCATTCAGAACATTAAAACATTTATTTGTCATTTTGCAGAATGACGAACTGAAAATCCATTCAGAACATTAAAACATTTATTTGTCATTTTGCAGAATGACGAACTGAAAATCCATTCAGAACATTAGAACATTTATTTGTCATTTTTCAGAATGACGAACTGAAAATCCATTCAGAACACTATAACATTTATTTGTCATTTTTCAGAATGACGAACTGAAAATCCATTCAGAACATTAAAACATTTATTTGTCATTTTGCAGAATGACGAACTGAAAATCCATTCAGAATATTAGAACATTTATTTGTCATTTTTCAGAATGACGAACTGAAAATCCATTCATAACATTAAAACATTTATTTGTCATTTTTCAGAATGACGAACTGAAAATCCATTCAGAACATTAGAACATTTATTTGTCATTTTGCAGAATGACGAACTGAAAATCTATTCAGAACATTAAAACATTTATTTGTCATTTTGCAGAATGACGAACTGAAAATCCATTCAGAACATTAAAACATTTATTTGTCATTTTTCAGAATGACGAACTGAAAATCCATTCAGAACATTAAAACATTTATTTGTCATTTTGCAGAATGACGAACTGAAAATCCATTCAGAACATTAAAACATTTATTTGTCATTTTTCAGAATGACGAACTGAAAATCCATTCAGAACATTAGAACATTTATTTGTCATTTTGCAGAATGACGAACTGAAAATCCATTCAGAACATTAGAACATTTATTTGTCATTTTTCAGAATGACGAATAAAATAAATTTGCTTCAAATAGTCAGAACTACTCAAATAAACCCATTCAGATCATTGAAACACTATGTTGTCATTTTTCAGAATGACAATTAAAATATATTTTTTTTTAGTTCCAGCTATTCAAACAAATTCCTTTTAAACAATAGAATATCTTTATGTCATTCTACAAAATGACTACACTATCATGTAACTAACCTGAATAATTTTAAGATCTTTGAATCTTAAATCTCTTGATGTTTTCTCCACCAACAACTCCTTCATAAGGACGCCTTTTTCTTGATGAATGTACATCTTCTGTTACACGATATCTATCATTTGGTAGAACCTCAACAATCCTGAATGGCCCTCTATACTTTTCTAAAAGCTTCTTACTTTCATTGTTTGCTGGAAAACTTGTAACTTTTGTCAATACCAGGTCACCAACAGCATATTTCACTGGAGAGCATCTTTTTTTATTAAATTCGTTATTCTGTTTTCTTCTAATCGTTTAGCTACATCCTTTCTCAATAACATTACATCAATAATGTCCATATCATTATCATCTATGTATTTGTCTCCATCAACTCTTAATTTGTACCCGAAAAACACTTCACTGGGAGAAGATTTAGTTATTCGGTGTTTTTTCTCGTTTATTCCTTGTTGAATGTTTTTTAAATTTTTATCCCACATATCGGACTCAAATTTTGCACCCATTGTGGCCATGGTATCCAGTAATGTTTTATTTGCCCTTTCTACTTGGCCGTTGCCTCTTGCCATTCCTACTGCAGTTGTAAACACTCTAATTCCTCTCTCTGCCATATAATTCAAAAATTCTTTTGAAACAAAAGCTGATCGTGCATCTGATATCATTCGTTTGGTGTTACCAAATATTTAAAAAAATTTCTTCTAAAGCACAAATAACATGTTTACTTGATGTATCTGGGACAGCTTCAACAAACACAAATTTAGAAAAGGCATCAATCAAAACCAAGATGTATTTATTTTGAGATTTCGTTAACACAAATGGCCCTAAATGATTGGCATAGAGTGTATGAAACGGTCTAGCATATTTTGGAATGGAATGTAGATAGCCAGGCTTTTTTCCTCCCGGTTGTTTATGGTATAAACAGGCAAGACAAGCCGAAATGTATATCTTAATAAATCTTCGCAATCGTGGAGACCAATACCGTTCTTTTATTCTTTCAATTGTTTTATCCAACGCAAAATGTCCAATATCGTCATGATTCATTTTGACAATTTGCCAACGACAATTTTTAGGCACATATCATCTTCTACCATATTCCGTTATTTTATAAACTTTGTTTCCTCTTAAATCATATTTCTTGAAAGTATCCTTATGATTTACCTGATCTCCTGACAAAAGAATATCTTTAATTTTTTTTATTTCCGTATCTGTATTCTGTGCTTCTCTTAGATAGTCGTCTTCTTGGATGAGCATCACTTTAATTTCAAGACTTTCCTCTGCTTCAGTTCTTTCAAAGTTCCTACTTAAGGCATCTACATGTTGTAGTTGTACTCCTGATTTATGTTTTATTTCAAAACAAAAATCTTGTAAACACAAAACCCATCTTGCTGTTCTTGGGATTATTGTTTGTTTTACTAATGCATTTTTAACGGAATTGCATGTTATTACAGTAAAAGATCTTCCTGCTAAATAATATCTATACCTTTCTAAGGTTTTGACAATAGCCAAAAGCTCTAGTTCAAAAGAATGATATTTCTTTTCTTCTTTCGTGGTTTGCTTGCTAAAATAGGCAATTGACTTTTCACGACCATCAACAATTTGTGTTATTATGCCTCCAAATCCTTCTCTACTTGCATCCGTGTAAACTATTATGTCATGTTTCGGATTGAATATTGTTAAAATTGGTTCTGAGACTATAACTTTCTTTATTTCGTTAACAATTTTTGTTTCTTCTTCTGTCCATGTCCAATTTACATCTTTTTTTTTATCAATAAGAAAAGAAGGGCTTGCGAACGATGAATTACTCTTTCGAATAATATTTGCATCCAATAATTCTTGTACTGTTTTTTGTAAAATTTCTTTGTCAGCTGCAGGTGTTCTGTAGGGACGAAGCTTAACTACATCTGAACTTGTAATATAGATTCTCATAACAACAGAATGCGATTTTTTTAGAGCTTTCAAATTTGTATAAAAACAGTCCTCGTGATTTGGCAAAATATTTTCCAACACCATTTTCTCGTATTTAGATATATTTCCTGTACTTATTTATTTATCTAAGTCTTTCTTTATCTAAGGAATTTAAATGTTAAACTATTATCTATCCTATAATACATAATATTTACATCTTCTGTAAAATTTCTTCCTATTAGAAGGTCATTATAACCCAATCTTTATCCATGACATACAACATAATATTTAATTCTACAAAATCGATTTTTCTTTTAGCAAATACATAATATTCAACTGATAAAGAATTTTCCAAAAATCCAGAAAGTTTTACATCTTTAGTTAATGATTTTATTTCTAATTTAAACTTATCTGCCAATTCTTTTGAAATTAGCGAACAATCGCTGCCAAAATCAATGAATGCAGTATGGCTGTGCTCATTTAAGAAAATAATTTTATTAAATTTATTTTCGAATGAATCAAACTGTATTTGTTTAACAGATTTATTTTTTTCTAAATTTTTGTTCGTTTTATTTACTTTTGTCTCTTGACATTCTTTGTTCTTTTTAAAACAGTATTGTTCAATATGACCTTTAATTTTAAAAAAAACCTGCATATTTGGTTTCTGTGGTGACAATCTTTTTTTAAATGACCCTGAATTCCACAGCACATACAAGGTTTATTCTTGTTAAATTTGTTATTAACAAATTTGTTATTATGTACAAATTTTGATTTGGAAAAACAATTGGATTTGTTAAATCAGGCAATTTTTCTGGACTTTTGTGATAAAGCTTATTTCTTAAATAAACTGCCAATAAATTAAAATCTTTGATTTGAGCAACTTCAATAGCAGATTTAATATGTTCGTCTCCAATAGCACCAATTATTAAAGAAATCTTATCTGACTTGGAAAAATTTACTTTAGGTTTATTAATTTTTGCTAAATGTTCAAAATAAAATTTATATAATGAAGAACCCTCTGTTGGTTTATGATGGGCTACGTCCATAAAAAGATCATAAGTATTTCGTGTACTTTGAAAAGTATTTTCTAACACTGATCTCCATTCTGTCCAAGAAAATTGAGACCATGCAACTTCATTTTCAATAAAACTAGCGTACCATGTTTTAGAGGTACCTCTAAGCTTAGAAATCGCTTGAAATATAATGTAGTTATCAGACCAACTATACGTCTTAGCATTGTGCTCTATTATTTCAATCCATCGATCTATTTCTCCAATTAGTGGATCAAATTCGGGAATAAAACTGACGGATTCAATGTTTCTATTCGTACAATTATAAGATGCAGATGGTGAATTTATTTATGTGGCATTTTCTTTAATTT
Organism: Diabrotica undecimpunctata; assembly: GCF_040954645.1. Taxonomy (NCBI): domain Eukaryota; kingdom Metazoa; phylum Arthropoda; class Insecta; order Coleoptera; family Chrysomelidae; genus Diabrotica; species Diabrotica undecimpunctata. The sequence continues at coordinate 104,086,916 of NC_092810.1, forward strand.
GAGGCAAAGGCGAAGACGTATAGGTTCTATTTATTTTTGAATGTTTAGATCTTTTTTTTTACTTACTGGTTCTTTTCGTTTTTGTATACCTTGACTCCCTTCTCGGCGAAGAATCGGTGGACGAAATAGTTGTGGTTTCACTACTGGAACTACTATTTCGCTTGGACTTTTTCCTTTTCGGCATTTTGGACACTTAACATTAAAAATCACTTATCATTAAAAACAGTTCACTAGATTCTACCGTAGGTTCTTTAACACACTTCTGATATCGTCTATTAAAATAGTATCGTCTATTAAAATAGTTAAAACACGTATTTACGTAAATATAGCTATTTTATTAAATTAAATCAAACTCGTTCACAATGGTCATAATTAAATCACACCAAATTATTATCTCTCGTTCCGCTGTGTTTATGTATCATCACCGAACTACTCGTGACCATATAAGGCAATTAGTGACCCAAGCCAATCACCGTATTAGAAGTTGAGTGTGTCTTCACAATGTCATAACAGAACTACCAGTATTCCATCTTAAGCTGATTAGGACATTAGGAAGTTAGTGACTTAAGCTGATCAGCGTATTAGGATAATAGTGTGACTGCACTATGAAGCTTCTTCAAATTGAAAAAAAACTTAAACTGTTTGTTGTTTGTCTAGTATTATGTAAACGTATTATTTAATGTTTATGACATTCACCAAATTGTTGGATAGCCTAAAATTTTGACGAAGTAAGTCTAACACATGAACTTTGAGTTTTTTCGAAGTTAAATAATTTTCCTTCAGTTAAAAAAACCTTTCTTGGCTTATTTCAGATGCCCCCTAAGATGCTCCAGAAGCGAAAGTACTTGGGCAAGATTTAATAAGAAACTGTGCTCAATATCTGCTTTTATTTGATTAAAGTTCATTTATTTGACCATTCAACCATATATCACTTTAATCCTTTTGGATTTTTAAATTTAATTTTAATTAAATATATCAATTACAACAGCCAACTCCCGGGATTTATCCCTTTTAAAAAAAATGGTACGCCACTTTCAAACTAAAAATAATTTTTAAATTCTTCGATTAATTTGTGGCAAAAAATATTTCTTCCTTTTCTTTATAAGTGGCATCGTTTTTATGCAAAAACAAATAAAACATCTTAACGTGAATATTTTATTTCTTTAATACATTCTCAAGAACTATCTAATACAATAACAATAACAGAAAATACCACTATTGGGTGACGTATTTATGCAAATATTTCTGGTGTAAATATTGTGTTTATATGCAATTAAGTCACAATTGGTTGTAATATAAACTACAAAAAATTTGACGTTTCAACTTTCACTCCGGAAACCGTTCCGAAAAAAGATTATTTAGAATTTGGCTGAAGAGAAAGAATAAGAACGTCAGAGTTGAAAATTGAAAATGAGGTTGAATTTTTGCCCTAAACAACTTCAAATTCTGATTATTTTAAGTGCTCTGCATTATAATGTTTGCTATAAGCGTTTGTGTGTGACAAAGTGTTAGTGTATTGTGCATATGTGTTGTGTGTTACATATTGTATTATACCTTTATGATTAAAGACGACTATTTCGGAGTTTCTTAATCTGCTATTGTTGGTTATTATTTTTGTTGACTTCTTCTTTCAGTATTGGCAAACAAAGCCTGCTACATTCTGCTAACGGGTTTGCTAACTACACATTTTTCTCCATTGAGTAGGATGTGGGCTGCTTCTTTGATTTTTCTATTTTTCATGTCTGTTTCTCTTATGAAATCATGATTTATCGTCGATTTGTAGCTATCTATCACAGCCAAACCAATGCCATACATTACATATCCTTGAGTATGATCAATAAAATTAAATAAATAAACAAAAGAAGCAAAACCAAAATTAAATCATACAAGTCCTTCAAAAATCTGGATTTATAAATAAAATGTTAAATTTTATTAACCCTAAATCACCGCAAGATAAATCCCTACTTTAAACTAGAACAGCTACGCAATAATTACTACGACCGAAAGAAAATAGCTTGTAATGGGGTAAAATAATAGGGTTGGATTTCCAGCGAATGACGTACTATACCAGTTACTCTTGTGCTTTGTTAAAATTCCTGACAGACCACCACTTGATACCGGTTTTATGAAGTAATTGCATTATGAGTTGCATACTTTCAGGCACGCTTTGTGTTCCTTCTAAAGGTATTGATTAAAATGATTCGGGAACGCTACTGGGGCTGGGGAAATATTTAATGTACAACCCTACATTATTATGCCTTTGCCCATTTACAGAATGACTGACACCAGCTAATTTTAACGGAATAGTGGGTTGGCCTTCATTTCTCTCTCTCTTTTCTTTCCACTTATGTTTGCCCTGGTCCGTTAGGGAGTAGGTGTAATTTTGTTGAAATCGTTATTTAAACTTAATAAGTGAATCAGGACGATACCGACAGAGCTTTAGAAAAAAAGAAATCAACGAATAGACGGCAATCGATTGAAGTGGGTGATACGGATACCACATAGACCTGCACTTGGTAATTTTAAATTTTCAATAGGTCTTTACTCCAAAATGAACAGTGGGAGTAAAAAATATAGATTTACAGAAAAAATTATTAGTGAGAAAATGCGTTTAGAATTGGTAATGAGAATTCTTATGGAAAAACATAAAATTGATCAACTTAATCGATATCGAAGGGATATCGAAGGACCCTAGAGAAATATTAAACGTAATGAGAAACTGCTGATTCTTTATGTTTTTATGTCGTAACTAAAGAACTATGGACCAAGTCTCAAAAGTAAGTCCCAGCTACTCTGAGTTATCCATAACTTTAGTTAGCCTAAAAAATCTTTAGACACCGAAGTCCATAAACTAGTCTGTACTCCGCATGATTACCAGTGCGGAGTAAAAACCGCTCCTTGCCAGTTTTATACAACTGAAAGCTGTAGCAACTAAGAGCTGTAAAAAAGCACCAAATAAAGAGATACTGGCATCCAGTTCCAGTCCCGACAAGGTTCCATGAGGAACCATTTCTTAAGGATACGTAAATGTTACGCCAAGCTCTTGCTATGCCCCTGATCAATAATAATAAAGCGACGATTCTAGCCACAGCTGTTCTAAGGCAGCCGAAAAATTCTAATGTCTAATTCTAATGAAAAGTTCTAAGACAAATTAGAACCTAAACAGGTTAGTCTACAATATAAATTGGTACGGTTAAATAAATAAATTTTATAAATTACTTGTGTTTTAGTGTTAGTGTTAGAAGACTTTAAATAAATTACAATAAACATTACAATAATAACAAGACAAACGATCTAAACTGGATGGTAAGAAGGGAATCGTAAAATAAATAGAAGCAAATCGGGTGAAATCTCCTAACGACCTGAGGTACAAGAAAATAATAAAAAAGAATAATCTGCTGGGTATTACAAAAAAATGACAGACTTAACATTATTCATACAATTATTGTTAATAATCATGTGTAATAAGATCTTAAAATCGATAAAAATAAAGATGTACGACCAGATCTGAATATTTGTTCAATGAATGAGAAAATAAATAAATCGAGAAAAAATGTAAATAACGTATAAGTACGTAGAATCGACGAAAATCTACTAATTAAGTAAATAATAAATTACAAACTAATAGGGAAAAATAAGTGCAGGAAGTCCCTTGAAAATGTAGTGCCAAGTTTCAAGTCAAAACAGGCAATAAATGTCTTTTCATTTAAAAAAAGAAAGAAGAGATTATCGAGTACCTATATCCTAGGAATGGAGAACGAGCGTTGAGAATGTCGAGAAAAGAACTCAATTATTTGTAGAGGAATAAAGCTCTCAAGTAATATTCTGAATCTCAAGAAAAATAAACCGGCAACGATGAGGAATTTGTAATCAAGCAAATAGTTGAAAAATCTTTGAAATACGACAAACCAGACTACCCATATTTTCTATACTTAAAAAATGCCAAAGGCAGGATCTTCCAAGGGTTATAAGCACACGCGTGCCGGAAATATCTTGGCGCCTCTTATGTATATACATATTAATACGAATATTAAAGCTATACTAAAATAATTTTTAATTGAAGGTGATTACTTGGCAACATCGCACTTAACGAAGCCCTTAACAATAACTTTTCAACGAAATCATATTCCACTTATCAATTTTGCAAAGGCGTACCAAAAAAAAATTTTAATTATTTATTTAAACACATAAGTAAATGTAAAAATTAAATCTAAGACCGATATAATTATTAAATAATTATGTGTCTTTTAACAGATAGTTGTCTAACAAAATAAAGTAAAATTTTATTGTTATTATAGAGTACCTAATCTTCTTCTTCCTATGCCGTCCCCATTAACGAAGGTTGGCGACCACATTTTTAAAGGCTTCTCTATCTTTTGCAACATGGAATAATTCGTCTACAGTCATGTTTGTCCAGTCTCGAATATTTCGCAGCCATGACTTCCTCTTTCTACCTATTCCCTTTTTGCCATCGACTCTACCCTGCATGATGACCTGCAGAAGACTATATTTAGAGTACCTAATACAGTACTTAAAAAACAGAAATCTTTGCAAAATAATTATTTTTTTTTAGACGAAACAATCTGAAATTTTATCATACGATCCCGTCGTTGCACTTCATTCTCTATTTAAATATCGCTGTATAAACGTTATATTTGTTGGGTTTTAACTTGATTTGAATTGATTTAATTATTTATTTAAACACATAAGTAATTACGTAAAAATTAAATCTAAGACAGATATAATTATTAAATTATCATGCGTCTTTTAACAGGTATCTTATAGTTGTCTAACAAAATAAAGTAAAATTTTATTGTTGTCATAGAGTACCTAATACAGTACCTAATACAGGAAACAGAAATCTTTGCAAAATACTTATTTTTTCGTTAGACGAAACAATTAGAAATTTTAACATACGATCTCGTCGTTGCCCTTTATTCTCTATTTATAGAATTGCTGTCTACTATAAACGTTATATTTGTTTTGTTTTAACTTGATTTGGTTTGATTTAATTATTTATTTAAACACATAGTAATTACGTAAAAATTAAATTTAAGACCGATATAATTATTAAATTAGCATGTGTCTTTTGACAGTTATCTTATAGTTGTCTAACAAATTAGAGTACAATTTTATTCTTATTAGAGAGTACCTAATATAGAACTTCAAAAAAACAGAAAACTTTGGAAAATACTTATTTTTTTCATTAGACTAAACAATCTAAAATTTTAACATACGATCTCGTCATTACACATCATTCTCTATTTATAGAATTGCTGTGTGCTATAAACGTTAGGTATATTTGGTTTTCTTAATTTAAAAGTTTCCTTGTGTTTATTTGTTTATCTAAATCTTCTTCTACGGCACTACAGCCCAAATAGTTTATCTAAATATAAAAATATATTATGAAGTTTATATAAATTAAAATGAAGTAAGCTAAACTATTATCATGTGAATACGTGTATATAGTACTGCATTTGTTTATTTCAGTAAATTCTCGAAATATGAAATAAAGATGGCACTAAAGACTAAAAATGAAGTAAACTAAACTATTATCATGTGAATACGTGTATATAGTAGTGTATTTGTTTATTTCAGTAAATTCTCGAAATATGAAATGAAGATGGCACTAAAGTCTAAAGACTAAACTACTAAAGAGTTAATAGCTTTGTTAGAAGAAGACTCAGATTGTGAAAATGCTGACTCACTTAATGTGGTTTATTTACCGCCGAGATTAGATTAGACAGTTTCTGATGTAGAAGACATTGATGATAATATTATTTGTGAAGAATCAATAAAAGCGGATATTGCAGATATATATGAAATACAAGTGATTGGGAGTTCTGACGATTCTGATTATAATATTCCTCTGAACCACAGATAAAACGTCCAAAGAAAAAACCAGGCAAAAACAGTAAATCCAAATTTGTCTCAAGTTGTAACAACAGATACTCCTTCATGCTCAGTAGTAATTCAACATCAGTCTGATTGATATTAAGACAATATAAAAGCCAACCATGAAGGCAAGTCACACATTGAAGTTTTTTCACTATTTTTTGATAAAAAAGTAATTGAGAGCATTCTATATTTTACAAATATTTATGCATCGAAGAATAACTGTCACGATTTTGAAATGAATAACAGGTTTAAAAAAAAATTATTAGCATATGTATATTATCTCGCTCACAATCTGCTTTAAGTTGATATACATTGGTTAAAAGATGAGGATAAAGAAGTGTACATTATAAGAAAAAGCATGAGCCGACATAGATTTATATTTATAATGTATAATAGTGAAGAAACCGCTACATCAGTGTCAAACTTAGTACATGGACGTCAATCTAAATTTGCTTTACCAGATAAAACCAGATTGGACAATATTGGCCACATTACAAATAGAGACGATAGTACAAGAATGTAGGACATGCAAAAGTAATACTATTTATTTATGTAAAAGGTGTAGAATGCAACTACACCCCGAATGTTTCGAAAATTTTCACCTTAAAATTTAATTTACATTTAAGATATATGTTCCTTAATTAAAAATTGTACTGTTTGACTTGAAAATGACATATAAAAATATTTTTGGTTGTAAATTAGTCTTAATTTATGGGTTTTTATTCCAATCTAATAAATTAATTGTCAAATTTCTCATTGTATATTGAGTGGCTGTTAATGGGTTAATACTATATAAAGAATAAACTTGCCTCAAATTTACTTTACTTACCTCAAAACTATTTTAAAGGTAATAATAAAGTCTATTTAATAAATATATTCCCAAGAAATAGAGCACACTACGCCTATGCGCATATTTAATGTGGAATAATAAACTAAAATATCAAATTTCTCTCATTCCCATTCTTTCTAAGAACGTAAATATATATAGACCAGCAAAATATTAATAAGTTTACCGATGTTTCAAACTATTCAATGAACTTGTCTCACTATACACTTGTGAATCGCACCAACTTATATTGTTACGGGGGCAAATTTTATGAGACTATCTTACTTTTTTACTTATTTACATGGGCGAACCATACACAATAAAAACGACCCCGGTAAGAATTTACTGCTGACATTTTACATGGTTGCCGCTACCTAATTTTTCCTTCTATTTTCTTCACTTGAATCTTTCCACTTCTTTGGTATTTCTGAATTCTCAACTTCCATTTCCTGCCATATTTCTGAATACACTTCTACTACCTCTTCGTATTTAGATCTATCGTTTTTGATTTTAACTTTTAGCACTGTTAGCTTTTTGCTTCTAAATTTATTTTTGTTTTATTCTTTTATTTTTAAATTAGTTTTATATCTTTTAATTTCGATCTCATTTCTTTCTTAGATCCATAAGTTTTTCTTTGTTTTTATTTTTTTCTAAGAAATCCGTTTTTTTTTTCTGATTCCATAATTCGTTAGCATGCTTTAATTTGTCTTCTTCTAATCCTTCTGTGTGTTTGTTACTTTTTTTGTCTGTCACTACGTAGTTGGAACACCACGTAATAAGCTCACCACCAATAGACTCGTTTATACCTATCAGTATACTTGTTTAATTTTTTACGTGTAAAAAACAATATTATATTTTTGCTGTCTCAAATCCTATAATTCCCCATGTCAATCCTCATCCTATAAAAATACAGATTTTTTTAACTATACAAAGGAAAATTACCGTGTATGATAACCGCCTTTCTTTCGTGAGTGTATACAACAGTAATATTGGTAAGTGTTTTATAAACTTAGTTTAACTATTGTCTGTATTACATTTGGTTACTTATCCCAATTTTTTTAACCAAATCTATTAATACAGTCCTAACAACTGAAATTATTTTAATAATTTCACCTATATACATGAACCCTTAATTGTACAGTATTTATATTAAAATTATAAGTTTACAATTCAATGGTTAATCCGAACTTAAGAGTTGTATAGAGCCAGCTCTGTATAAATATTCACTCCTATTTAATCACTTGGCGATAATTTTTTTCTTTTCTTTTTAAATTCATCGGTTTTGTAAAATCTCTGATTCTTACTGTTTTTAAGGCAGGTTTTTGCCATTTTTATAGTCCTATATAGGACAGAAGCCCTATGCAGGACTATAAAATTTAATTCAAAATTTTCCTTCCTAATATCATTTTTGTCCACTTTCATTCACTCAGCGGTATTTATATTAAGTAGGTACAATTTAATTATACAAACACAATAGATGGCGCTCGTATTTAAAGATTAATTCAGACATTTTAATTTCGTATCCTGATTTGGGGTTCAGAGTAAGTTGAACTGAGTTTCTGGAGTATATTAATTATTTTAACATAATACGGGAAATGAAATACAAATCTGATTTCAGTTAGTGCCTACGCAGGCTCTTTAAACAGCTGTAACAATTTGAAAAGTTTTTATTTCGTTTAAATTTTTCTTTTTAAACTGATTTTAAGTAATTATGAATCTGTATCATAAAACCTAAATATAAAATAATTTTTTTTTTCGCATTTATTATGACAAAAACAACCTATCAGTATGGCGAAACTGGAGAAAAGCCCACGTAGAGAACTTCTGAAACAGAGGAAATTACCAATAGAGCCAAAAAACTTCCATCTGATCTTGCTATTACGCCAGCTCTACAAAATGTTCGAAAGGATGGTTTTGAGGAGAATTGGACAAGATGTGGACAAAAATATTATTTCACTACAAGCTGGCTTCAAACCTGGAAAGTCTTGTTGCTGTCAGATTAAAAACTTCATAGTTCATCAAGGATGGTTTTGGGTACCAAATGGTTACCGAAACTATTTTCATAGACCTCTCTGTATTACACAATCAACTACGCAAACTACCTACCAAGGTATACCATCTTACTTAAGACTTCCATCTAAAAAAAATTGTCAGGGGTATGTTGCAGAATAGATTCTACGTGTCCTACACCAATGACCAGTCACATGTTCCAATTACCAAAAGATATATTTATGGAGATGATATGGCTATTTGCAGTTACTCAAGAACATTTACTGAGGTGAAGGAGGAAACAGATTTCCAGGTACTATGCCGCTAATCACCTTAAGGCAAAGCCTAATAAAACAGAGACTTTTATATTTAATTTACATAACAGAGAGTCTGGGAGACAATTGAATCTAGATTGAAATTGATTTAGACTGCAGCGCTGTAACTGTTAAAAATGTCTGAGTCTAAAATGTGGTAAATTAGGCAGGACACTTTTATTCGAACAGTACTGTCATTAACTGAAACAAAAAGTGACCACAAAGCATAACATTATTCGCAAACTGATAGATTCAAGCTCCAGAGCGGAGTCACAGGTATTGAAAACATCCGCATTAGCATTTTGTTATGCTGCAGGCGAGTAAGTCGCTCCGGTGTGGAAGACCTTAGCCCGTGTTAAACAGGTTGATGTCACTCTTATTGAAACTATGATGATTTTTACGGACTGTTTGAAACCCACTCTTGAAGAGTAGCAGCAGAAGTGGATAATAGAGCCAAAATGCCCGATGTACAACTAAGTTGCTACTCTACTTCGCCTTAAATCAAGACACAGCTTCACACTACCTAAGCTCTGACGTCACAATGAGCGGGGATTTAAAAAACCTTTCCAAACATTTCTAATTTGTGTGTACTGCCCATAAGAAGTTGAAAATATTGGTTTTTTAATTGTTTGGAGAATAAATAGGGACTTTTGGTTATAAACATTCATTCTGTGCGATTGGTATTATTTGTTTTTTGTGAATTTGTAAGGTAAGAATATCAAAGAAGTAAGATATTAACTATCAATATTCATATTTTAAGGTTATGTTATGGTTAAATTAAAACGTTAATTATTTTTTCCTGTATTTCAAGGTATTTTGTCGTTGTTTTCATCGGGGTTATTTTAAAATAGATCAATAAATCATTGAATTTATTTACGAAGTTAAAAAATATTTAAATTAATGTTTTAATCTTTTTTAAGTGCTAGTGATTTTTTAACCTAAAAGACTAAATATATTTGTTTTTTCGTAGTTTAAATAGTTATTAGTAGCTTTGTTCCCATTACTGAAAAGTTTAGTAATATTGGATATCTTCAACACACATGTTTACTAGCTATTACATGCCCAGATCTAAAAAATAAACTTAAAAACTATTACATTCAAAAAACATTTTTTTAAACACTTATTATGGCAATTTAATAGAAAGGTGTCCACAGAATATTATATTACAACTTAAACTACGAGAAAACGAATATCTTTAGTATTTAACAGAATAAAACCACTGGCAACGAAAAAAGAATAAAACATTAATGTAAATATTTTTCAACTTCGTAAATAAATTCAATGATTTATTGATTGATTTTGAAATAACTTTCATAAAAACAACAACAAAATACCTTGAAGTACAGTTAAACAAAAAATTAATGCTTTATTCATACAATGACATAATGAATGAACTTAAAATATGAATATTTATAGTAAATATCTTAATACTTTCATATTTTTACTCTTGAAATTCAGAAACAACAAATAATGTCAATCGCACAGAATGAATGTTTATAACCAAAAGTGCTTATTTATTCTTTAAACAATTAAAAAAACCAGTATTTCTAAGCAAAAACCAATCTTTTCAGAGCCACAGTTTGCAAAATACAGATTGTCATGATTATCGCCAACATCCGAAACGGATGGGCACTACAATAAGAAGAAGAATATTTCTAACTTCTTATGGGACAAATACTAAATATATTAGAAATGTTTGGAAATGTTTTAAAACCCCTGCCCATTGTGACGTCAGACAGGTAGTCCATTACGCCTCTACATGGAACACCACAAGACAGACGCACTGAACTGCGGGTGGTAAGTATACCGGCTAATATTTACCTACAACCTATTATTTTCAATTTAGACTATAATCGTTGATTGAATAATACAACAAGTAAATCATTTACGCCAATGGTCAAGGTATTATCAGTTACTTTACAAGTTGTTCCAAATCGATAAAGGAGACAAATACAACACAACATAAAAAATCTGGATTGAAGGTGATAAAATATTTGTATGTAAAGGTATACAAAAGAAGGAAGACAATGGAACGTGAAGAATGGAACTAGAATATTATTTATAAAAAAAATTACTCACAGCCATTTTTTGAGAATTGTGTTCATATTGACGATGAATTAATTTCAAAGGAGCTTACAGTATATGACATTGTTAATGCTTGGTTAATTTTCATTAGAAATAGATGAGAAAACTACTGAGGTGTATTTAGAAAATGTATCAAAACCTGTCAAGTAAGTCATTGAAGTTCGAGGTGAAATTATTCGACCAGGAGTTAATAACAGCAGCAGAGAGGATTGTACTCTCCAACGTTGCCTATACAACCATACCTCACGAAATACTAATCAACGAATTACAAAAGTAGTGTAGTACCGTTGCACCACCTATGAAATTCCTTAAAATTAGTGCCATTTTATCTGAATATAATCATATTAATCATATTCTTAGCTTTAGGAGGCAAATATATATTAGTTTCCGTAGCATAGTATTTCCGAAGTCATCTGTACTTAAGTTTGACAATACGTCCTATGGAATTTTTATATCTCAAGATGGCATCGCATGCTATAACTGGAAGAAGCCTGGCTACAAAGCATCTCATTGTTCCAAATTCACAGTTCTAGAAGATCAACACTCAAATATTAAAAAATCTTTACCCATCGTAGATAATGCAGTTTTGCAACAAACACATACACTATCAGAAGAACCAATATTAGCATCCCAAGATTCAACCACTATAACGACAATAACAAATATTGCTTAAGAATCTAACACTCAAAAACGCACCGTTGATGATAAAAAGGCCCTGTATCACGGCTACTAAAAACCGCAAAAACGTTTATTGACAATCATTCTCCATCCAAATATATCCCTATTTAAAAGAAAAAAGTATAAAGCGCCTACTAACGACTCTAAAGGAGACAATCTGTACCTACCTTGGTAAAGATATTTGTGACTGTGACAGTGACACTTTTTAAGCAATAACCTGATATAATATGCTTACAGGAAACAAACTTAAACCAACATAAAGTGTATAATTCCAGCCGTTTCAAATGTTTCCGAAAATAGAGAATAACACAAAATAAATTTTCTTCTGGCAGCATTGCCACCCTTGTTAAAAAATCTTGAGAAGACAAGGAATTTTCAGTAACAACTAACCTTGAAGCAGTGTTTTATAAGTACAATCAAAAGACAAATATTTTATTTGGAATCTCTACCTCTTCTTCTTCTTCATTTGCCGAGCTCGATTATCGAGCGTTGGCTATCAAATTGGCTATAGTAATTTTGTTGACGGCAGCTCGGAAAAGAGATACAGAGGATCTGTTAAACCAATCTCTCAGGTTTCTAAGCCATGACGTTTTTCTTCGACCTGGCCCACTTCTTCCGTCTATTTTACCTTGTATTATTAAATGGAGTATATTATATCTCTCTGGGTGGCGCATAACATTGCCAAAATATTCAAGTTTGCGATTTTTAACTGTTTTGACGACTTCCGTAACTTTTCCCATCCGATTCAAAACAGCTTCGTTACGAACTCTATCTACCCAACTTATTTGTAGGATTCTCCGATACACCCAGATTTCAAAGGCTTCCAGTTTCATGAGAAGTGTATCCGTCAAAGTCTAACCTTCGACACCATACAAAAGAGTAGAGAACACGTAACATCTCATTAATCTATACATACCCTCCAGTATATCAGTTACTTATATTCTCGTTTAATAGTGGGAGTTTTTAATAGTCATAATATAACACTAAGATCATCCTACACAGATCGCAGAGGAAATATTGTGGAAAACATAATTTTAGACCTTCAATTAAATTCTTTTAATGATAGTTCTCCTACCAGGTTCAATATATCATATTCAATGTATCGTGGACTCTTCAGCAATCGACCAAACATTTGCGACCATTCACTCATGTCACGGTTTACGTTGGAAGTTCTATGGTTTCATAGGTTTCAAATGAGACTCAAATGAGAATGAGAGAGAGAGAGAGAGAGAGAACAATATTGGAGTGGCAGAGAGAATGGGTCAATGATAGCAGAAAGGCAAAGTGGACGAAGGAGCTTATTACCGATCTGAGGTCGTAGTGGGAATGTAAGTTCAGGAAACTAGACTACTTCCTGACGCAGTTTCTAATCGGACATGGTAGTTTTGGCATCTTCACAAATAGAATAGGCAAATCTGCCTCGGCATACCTGCCTCTGTGGGGTACCGGATGCTCCCGCCCACATTTTTAACTGCTATAGATGGACAAATGAGGAGAGACTTCGAGAGGCGAATGGGTTTCGGACTGGATGAAAGAAACACGGTAAACATAATGATAAAAGGAGAGAAAAAATGGAGAAAAGTACACTGTCTGATTTCTGGCGTGAAGAAGAAGTAGCAGAAGGACAGAGGAGAAAATTGAACCCGAGAACTGAAATCTTGTTTCTTTTTTATCGAGAACGAAGAAACGGTAAGTACCAAAATAAGTTTATGGCTTCACGGAAATATTTTTGATCTTTTGATTCCTTTTAGTAATAGGCAATTCTTAAACAACTTTTTTTCTGACTTAGAATGATAGATATGGTGATTTATAAGTTTTTCCATAATTTAATATAGTTATTATTCTTTTAAAGTAACTTTTTAATAGGTTAATATAAGGATTTTAATTATTCACTGAAGGCAAGACCACTACTCTGGAACGGGGGTTAAGGTTTTAGCTGGAACATATTAAACAATCCAGCAATCCAGCAATCTTTAAAGCAAAGCTGAATATTATCTTGAACCACCAGCAGTATAAAGACTGGTTTAAAATATTTACGGACCCATCAAAAACCGAATAGGGAGTTGGCGCAGCTAATTACATCACACGGTCAATTAAAATTTGAACTTTTCACTTTTTCTCCCCTATACTCATCAAAACTTTTTGCATTGTTTAAAGCCCTATAATATATTAATTGCAAAAACATCTCCTATCGTGTTTGTCTTTTCGAGTGCAATTAAAGCCATGAAAAATCCCTACCCGAAACATCTCGTAGAGAAAATGATACAATTGGAACTTAAGAAGTCCCAAAAAAACTCAGAGCTAGTAAACTTCTTGCGGATACCTTCTTACATTGGTATCGAAGATCGAAGGTAATGAATTAGCAGATGTAAGTGCTCGCGATGCTATCGGTAACGACGAATCAGAGATCGAATATTGGAGTGTGACAAGTGATTTAAAAGCCTTTCTTAAAAATAAAGAGTGGCAAAATTGGATTTCGGAAATAAAACAGATTAAGAGTAGCATTTTACCGTGGCAACCAACAGCAACAAGCGGAAGATCTCAATTAATCCTAACATGTCTGAGACTGGACCATAGTAGGTATACACACGCACACTTATTCTCAAATAGCGAGGCTCCAAAGTTTTCAATTTGTGACGTAGTAGACAGTATAGACCATCTCCTAATCAATGCCTTTGTGGTAAACATTGCGGACGTAACAAATCTGTATATATATTTAACGAGTTTATTACAGATGCCGCCGTTTCTCGCAACCTAGCTTCCAACGCTTGCGATCGTTACAGTCATCTACTTGTAGACCCCTATCTTCCATTGCACCTTTTACTTCTTGTCTCCACGATCTTCTTGGTCTTCCCTTTTTCCTGCGGTTGGTGGGGATCTACTGTAACATTCTCTTTGGCCATCGTTGATCATTCATCCTTTCTACATGGCCATACCATTTCAGCCTTTTGCATTCTATAGTTTCCAGGACGTCAATGTCTATGCCCATACGCTCTCTGATTTCAGTATTCCTTACTCTATCTCTTTTAGTGAGTTGGCAACATCTTCTCCAATAATTCATTTCCATTGCTTTTATTTTGGATGCGTCATTTTTATTTACTACCCAAAGCTCTGAACCATATGTAGCAATGCTTTCTATGATACTTTTGTATATTCTAATTTTTGTGGTTATTCCAAAGTATACTATTCAGTTGACGTATTGCTGAATTTCCTTGACCAATTCTAGTAGCTATTTCTTTTGTATACCGACCATTGTTTGTAATGTTTACACCGAAATATTTATAGCTATCAGTATCTTGAATTTGTTTGCTTCCTAGTTCTAAGTGCTTTCCTTCACCTCCCACTACTACGTACTCTGTTTTTGATGGGTTAATTGATAAGCCCCACTTAGTATATTCTTCATCTATTTTTCGTAACATGTAGTGGATATCATCTTGATCTTCTGCAAGTATTACTTGGTCATCAGCAAAATGCAAGCTGTACAGTGTATGGTCTCCAATTTTAACACCCTCCAACAAATATCCAAAACCCCCTCAAAATAAATCTTAAAGAGTGTAGGTGCAATGCAGCAGTCTTGGCGGAGTCCTTTGGTCACTTTTATTTTTTTTGTCACTTTTTGTCCAATCTTTATTACACTCGTCATATCATCGTACTACTCCCTTACAGCATTAATGTAAATCGGTGGAATATTCTTGTCTTCTAGCACCTGCCATAGCTTGGCTAATGGGACACTGTCATACGCTTTTTGAAGATCAATAAATACCATGTGTGTCTCCATATTATGTTCCAAACGCTTTTCTATTGTTTGTTTTAGGCAGAAAACATTGTCTATACAAGAACGACCAGTACGAAAGCCACTCTAATCTTCAGCGTCTTCCCAGCAATCTTCAATTCGGCTTTTAATTATCTTCCCGTAGACTCTACAGATTTAGTTAGTTACACTAAGCCCTCGGTAGTTCTTACAATCTTTTCTGTCGCCTTTATTTTTGTATAGATTGCTGATATATGCAGTTTTCCATTCTGGGGGTAGCTCTTCTCCTCTCAAGAATAAATTAAAAGTATAAGCCAATAGCTGAAATAGATTGTCAGGGCCATATTTAATCAGTTCAATGGGTACTCCCCCCGGTCCTGGAGCCTTTCCATTTTTCATAGCGTTGGCGTGTTTTTTAATTTCTTCTGGTGTTATTTCACTTTCTTAGCAGTAGGAAATATCATATTTTTGGTAGATAATATCTTGGAATTCTGTTTGATCTTCTGTCAGCATTTGTTCATAATATTCGACCCATAATTCTGGGGCTATTAGAGTTAACCTACTGCATTCTTTTCTATCTGTTCTACTACCTCTAATTGTTTTGCAGGCTTCTTTACTTCTTGCTGTACCCATAAAATTTTCTACGTTATCGCAGGCTTTATTCCACATCTCATTTTTGGCTTTATTTACCTCATTTTTTACTTCTTTGTTTAAGCTGTTATACTGTTGTCGATAGTAAGGGTCCTTTGTTGCTAGCCATTTGTTATATATATATTCTTCTTCTTCCCCACAAGATCTTCTATTTCTTTATTCCACCATTCATTTCTATTTTTTATGCTATCCACTTCTCCAATAGCTTCCATTGCAGCTTCGTCAAGAGCTTTCATAATTTCGTTGTACGTATTCAACAAATCTGTACAGAAATATAATATCAGTCTATTGAACGCAATATATAAAATATTGATAAATATATGTCATAAAGATGTGCATAAAGAAAACCATATGTCAGAAAACACAGTGTTTTGGGACTGCTTGTATATATTTCCGTATTGATTAGCCTGATACTAATTGCGGTATTACTGAAATTCTTCTTACCTGCTGAATTAAATTTGAATTAATGCAGCATCATACCATTAAATCGTTAGCAGGAGCTGTTAGTATTTTAACGAGTTGTATCCGGAGGGCAGATTTCTGTAGGGATAAAAGATTTTTCGGGGTGTTTACTTCGAATAAATTGATAAATGGGATGATGTTTTAATCGTCCAAATTCACATCATTTGACAATTATGTGGATTCGTTTTAATTGTATATCAGATGTTTTGGGTGGATATGTTTTTGTGGTCTTGAATAATACATAAAGTAATTAATATTACATAATAAAACCTAACAACTACCAAAATGGACGATGATTATCTTCGAATCATCATCAGTCTCTACCAAAATAAAACAGTTAACATAAAAAATAAAGATCAATTAAATGCAGTCGTATTACTGGAGGTTTAGAAGAACCGGAACTTAAAGATACATGCACAGATATTGAAGTTTTACATCAAAATATGAAGCAGTTTCTAAAAATTATAAAAGGGAAATACAAGAAAAATCGGATACAAAAAAAAAAGAAAAAATTACTGCGGAAGCATTTTTAAAGATCAATGGGCAGAACAATAGATAGCGACAACCTTGAGTGACTGATTGTATAAAAAATCTTTTGGTTTAGATTTTGTACACTCAGAGGTTCTAAAATTGTTTTATAGTGATTTTTGAAAACGTTATGAAGAAGAACACATTCAGTGAAATACAGTTTAGGGGAATAATACTTACTTATAAAATAGTTTTATATTATTATTAGATTTTATAGTCTAATCTAAAAGAACGTCCAGTGACTATAGAACCGCAATCTTTATCAGACATTCGTTGAAACTATTTTCAAACATCGTAGACTATACAAAATCTGCCAAGAACAAATATCAGCAACACAATTTGGGTGTCTGATAGGTCTTGACACAATAGACTCAGGGACTTGTCGAGAGATTATTAAACTCTGGCAAAGTTCAATGGAAAAAAATAATTTAACTTGTGCAAGATAAGGAAACTGATTGACAAAACCTAGTTTGGAGTCAATCACCTACGGTAATGTAATATAGTTAATAATAATAAAACAGACGAGAGGTAAATTTTATTAGAAGCGTGAGAATATACACATATCACCATTTATATATAATATTTACTTAAAAATAATTTTTCAAGAAGCCATAGACGTCGACGAGAATAACATTGCATTAACCTTTAAACCCCCGTATGGGGTCTCCCCTTCGGAGGTATTTAAAGGTCTCCCCACGGGGGATTTAAAGGTTAATCCCGGTCTATTAATCGTATAAATCGTAAAACTGCTGGTTACATTGCTCTCAGTTATGTATTAAAGGTCACGTACCTTGAATTATTTCAGTATAGGAAGACATTTTGGTGCAACTGGTTTAAAGAATTTATCACTTAGGTAAGTGGGGTCTATTAAGAACCCTGAGTGAAGAATTTTTTGTTAATTAATATTATTTTTTGTTTTACTTTCCACTGAAAATTAATATTGGATAATTAATATTAATATTATCAATACCTTGAATTTCGATGATGAATCTGATTGTGAAATCGAGTACCAGAGCGATCAAAACTTATATGGCGACTTTCAAGAATTATCTGGAAATTACGTCTGCAACAGAGAACACTTTAGAACTTAACAGCAAAGAAGAATCTAACGTAGAACCTATGAGTATATAATTGGAAGATTGTTTAGTAGGTCCAAAATATACCGCGAACTCAGTTAGTCAGTGGGAAAGTAAACCAATTGCAACAATTAGTATAAGACGACGAAGAAATATTATATATGCACGTCCTGCAATCCGTCTAAAATAACTGGAAAACATTTCATAATGATAAACTAGATAGTTGTATGGGAATACTTTTGAAAGCAGGAGAACTTAGATAAAGAAAAGAGTCCACCAAAGAAATATGTTCTTCTGACACTTCTATTCGATGCTTGCTATGTCTGACGCTATGTCAAGGAACAGATTTAAAGAACTCAGTATTTATTTGATTTGATGATAAACTAACTAAAGCTATTCTTATAAACTGGGATAAACTTGATGCAATCAGGGAAAATGGGATGTATTTTTACGTAATTGTGTAAATGCCTTTAAACTTTAAGAACATTGATGAGCAGTTAATATGCATCACAGGGTGGTGTTCATCTAGACAATATACATATTTAGTCCAAACCAGATCGATACGATATCAAAATTTGGGCCGTCGCTGATGTTACAGCATCATATCTGTTTAACCTTCAAGTTTACACTGGACAGGCACCGGGCTGGTATAGAAGAACGGAATCAAGGTTATCGTGTAGTGAATGATTTTGTGAAATCTTAACATGAAAGTTGGCGAGGTATAACAACAGATAACTTTTTTACAAGTGTACATAAAATTTTTTAAATAAAAATTTGTGTATTCTCGAAATTTGTTGGAAGAATTTGCTAAACAATCCACCAAATTAAATCTATTGTGCCGAACAATATAAACTTCACTGTTGTTGCATTCACCAGATATATAGCGATGGTTTCTCACAAACCTCAGAAAAAGAGAATAGTAGATGTTTATTCCAGTTCTTCTTTCATCATATTATGTGGCTTGTTGTTCTTCTCTAGACAAATAAGATGGTCATATCTAATTTGTCCTGAGAAGAACAACAAGCCATTTATGATTTTAGACCACAACAAAATTAAAGGTGTAATGATAGTGCTAATAAAATGATAAGAGAATTTTCTTTTTATTGAAGAATAGCTCGTTGATCCTGTAAAACATTTATGAACATTTTGGATATTTGTGCTCTAAACGCATATGTGTTGTATGTGTTGAAAAATCCATATCGAAAGAAAACTATTGGTTTTCGGACGACGATCTTTCTTGCTACAGTTAGGAGACTCCCTTACTAGCAATATTACGGAACTGAGAGCCAAATATAAACCGTAAAAACCGTAAATTGAATGTGGTGTTAGCTCTGAGAGACTATGGCATCAACAATGCAAATCTGACAAATCATCAAAGACGACCATTGAAAGTCAATCCAAGAAGGAAACGTGGCTGGAGCTTTGACTGTTCCAGAATTTTAGACAAACAAGGTAATCTTTTCATTTAAAATTTTTTTAAAAAAGAGTCAGTTTTCTGTAGACATTGATTATCAGAATTAACATTTTTAGACAATTAGGGTAACAAAAAAGATTATTATCACTATTTGCCTCATACAACAATAAGAATATCATTTTCGTTTAAAGTTTTATATTTTATATATTTCACTGAAATAACATATTTATTTAATTTTTACGTTTAATAAATATAATTTGGAATAAACATAACTCTTCTTAGCTTATTAGATCTTAAAAATTAAAATATGCATGGGGTCCGTAAGAACACTTGGTGTTTCGTAATTTACCTATCATGAAATTTAAAATGTAAATTCGGGTACGCCGATGACACCGTTATTTTTGCAAGTACTGCACAGGGACTGAAATAAATTTTCAAAAAAAAAATCATGTACTGAGCAAATAAAACATTGAAAGTGTTCAATTTACCATCAGTGAGAAACGAATGAAATTACCTTCTTTTCTTTCTTCTCTCTTTAATACATTGACTCTTTACATTGCAGTAAAATTCAACACAATTTTTTTTTATTGAAATTAACGTGTCTTGACATCTATGGCCATTGACCCGGGTACAAAAACGTCTGGAGTATTACGTTATACATATAAAATTATTACATTATATAAGATAAATATAGTAAGTTACATTAGATTTGGAAAATATAGTGTTAAAAATTTTTTTTTGGAACGAATAATGTTACAATATTTGTTATAGGCGATAATATACTCTGCAATCTTTTAAAAAGTCAATTAGAGCACTGTACACATTTGGCGAACTAAGTATCTGTTTCAGGTTACCGTTTATATTATGCGATAGTCTATATAGTTTATACTACGACAGAGCTACGACAAAGAACAGGAGTGGCTGATGCAGTAGAGAGAGTAGCAACACTAAAATGGAACTGGGCAGGTCACGTGGCTCGAATGACAGACAATAGATGGACAAAGCGGATACTGGAATGGAGACCAAGAGATGATGCCTACCGAAGTAGAGGTCGTCCACCAACACGTTGGACTGACGATCTAAAACGTTGTCATAGGAATTGGATGCAAGAGGCACAAGATCGAAATAGATGGAAAATTATGAGGGAGATCTATGTCCAGCAGTGGATAAGCGAAGATTGAATGATGATGATATAGTTTATAATAACTGCACTCAACGAGTACGTGTTTTACTGTAAGGCGGTAAGAATCACAATGTTCACAAGCAGGTGAGCTTTCGGAAGTCATCAGGTATCCGTGAGTGAAGCGAGTGTGTCCTATTCGGAGTCTTCGAATGATGAGTTTGTCCCTCCTTGTCATTGTAGGTATCCTAAATAAGTATACAGTAGGATTGATTATGTGCAGTTTTGTGTTTTGTCAATTCCAATGATTTTGCCATGTTATACGAGTGGTTTGTTATATGGTTGCTCCTAGATCTTGATGAAGTTGAATTTTTTCTAAGCGTAGATCAGAACAACTTGCTTTTATTGCCGCGATATCTGCAGACTCATTTCCATTGATCCCCACATGAGATGGGTCCAAAGAATGGTTATTGAAATTCCTCTGCTGTGGTTTTGATGACAGATGTGTTGAATTTTTTGGACTATCGGATTTAACGAGTATATGTTGGCAATGGACTAAATTGAGGAAAGAGAATCAGTGCATATAGCTAGAGATTTGGTATTGGGAGAAGTCATTTCAAGAGCTTTAAGGATACCGTACAATTCTGCAGTGTGAATACTACAAGTGGTTGGTAGTCGATATAAAGCTAAAGTTATGTTTTCGGCACATACAGTACAGCCAGTATTCTTTTCATCTTTAGATGCGTCGGTATAAAGAACTTGGTTGTACTGTTTTGCATTTATTGCTTCTTGAAATAATTGTCTAAGGATGTGGTTGGGAGTGTCTTTTTTGGCAGCTTTTTGGCCCATGGAGGAATATTGGAAGTACTGATAGGGGCAGTTATATTCAGGTCTATAGCGGCTAGCAAAGGATTTACTAATTATGGAAGGGGATAAACAGAATTGTCTCTATTTTCAGGAGCGTGGTGGATATTATTGAGCTTAATTACTGGGTTTTTTGGATTGGCGGAAACTCTAGTAAAATAAGAAGAGAGTTAAAGCTGACGTCGTATGAAAAAAAAGAGGTTCCAAAGCTTCAATTCATATGCTTTCGGCGGGACTAGATCGAAATGCACCTAGAAATATACGTAAGGAGGTTGTTTGTATTGAATTTAAAAGTTTAAGATAAATATTACATACGATCATGTAGAGCATGCATCCATAATCTAATCTAGGGCGAATAAAAGCTCTATAGATTCTCAATGACATATTTTATTCAGCTTCCATTGATGATGTGCAAGTGTTTTCAATATATTTAGTTTACCAGCACAGTTATCCTTTAGATTTTTTAAGTGTAGTTTCTAGTTTAATTTCTGATCGAATATTAGCCCCAAGATTTTATGATGATTTACTGTAGGTAAAGGAACATCGTTTAGATATATTTTCGGGTTTTGAACACTTTGCTTTTAGGGAAATCTTAGTATCGCAGATTTTGAGCTGGAAAGTTTGATGCCGTGTTGTGTGGGCCAAGAATATACGTTATTTACAGCATTTTGAATAAGATTTGATGTACTAGATATGCTTGCTCCACTACAGTAAATAAGTAGATCATCAGCGTACAGTAGAGCTTTTACCGGTTGACGAACGTCTTTTGAAATGTCATTAATTGCTAAAGTTAAACAGAGTTGGACTTAAAACAGAGCCCTGAGATACACCATTGAGTTGTTCGAGAACATTTGACTCATTACCGTTTATTGCAACTTTAAATTTACGGTGATTTAAAAAGTTATCTATGAACGTGTAAATATTGCCTGTAATATTATTATCGATAAGTTTCTGTAATATTACATTCTTTGGAATAGTATCGAAGGCGCTTTCAATATCGAAGACTGCCAAAACTGTTTCATGTTGCTTATTGAAATTCTCGGTTATATGGTTTTGTAGTAATACTAAATTATCCATTGCGCTTCGGTGTGGTCTGAATCCCGATTGAACGGAGCAAATTATATTGTGCTTTTCAGAAAACCAGTTAAGTCTACTATTGATTAGTTTGTCCATTAATTTGCACATGCAACATGTTAATGAGGTCGGTCTATAAGAGGATGGCTCTATTGAAGGTTTGTCGGGTTTTTTTATTGGAAGAATGAATAATTGTCTCCACAGGTTGGGAAACTTTTCGTTGGTCCAAAGAAGATTATAAAATGAAAGTAATTTTGTGAGTCCATTGATGGCTAAATTTTTGAGGAATATGGAGGGTATATTGCCAATTTCTGCTGCAGAATTTTTTAAGGTAGATACAGCAAAGGAAAGCTCTTGAAAAGTAAAAGGTACGTTTAAAGCGAAAAGGTCATCTGAGAGATCAGTAGCAGAGGGAAGATCTTTATGGGGAGTCAGAGTATTTGTGTAGTTGTCGTTTTTGTGTGTGTTATTTTTCCGTGCATTTGTTTAATTTTCTTCCAAACTCGACTGGAAGGGGCGTCAATAGATAAAGAAGATATGTATTTATTCCAACAGTCTTTTTTATTTTGTTTTATCACTCTTGGCGCTATAGCTTTTAGTTGTTTAAATTTAATCAGGTTTGACTCAGTTCTGGTTCTACGATATTTGTTTAATGCTGTTTTGCTTTCTCGTATAGCGTTCTTATATTCAGTATTCAACCAGGGTACAGTTTTACGAGAAGACGATATTGTGCATGTTCCAATGTGCGTTTGAGCAGCCAGGATGATCAACACAAAATTAAAATATAGGAGGGGATTACAAAAGGTAGAAGCAATATGGCTAGAATTATTATGGATAATGCAACTTAACAACTTTTGAAAATATGTAGATTTAGTGAAGGTCAAATGACGTTTTAGGAATCAATAAAACTTCAAGAAAAGCAAAATGTTATATAAAAAGTAGCTAGAAAATAGGTCTGAGAAAAGTGTTCTATATTCAAAAGTTGCAAAAAAAAGCAAAAATAGCTGTAGAGAGGCGTATAAAAATTTATACGACGGATTTGATTCAAAAAATGAGAAAGAATACAAATATACGAAAATCCAAAATGGTATATCAGATTACACGTATACTAGATGAAAATATACTGACGAACGAAAAGATTAAGCCACTAATTGTTTAAGAAGGAAAACGAAAAACTAACAAACGCATGTTGTAGATATAAGTGCATTAGTGAAAAAAATAAAAAACGGGTGTGGCAGTCCAGTGGGACTACCGGTAGAAGTTACACTTCTATACACGCATTCGCCGTTACAAATTTATTTGGGAGTCAATCTGAACAATCATTACATATGTAATGCTACAGGTAAGACATAACAGAAAGAGAAACAGAATTAATAACAACTTACTAACAATTAATAAACATTTGACCTGTAATAGGAGTATAGTAAATGAAGGATTGAATCAATATTTTGATGAAAATGTATATTTTTATTTTCATATATGTATGAAAGGAGTTGAATGCAAAAATTTTTTTACACATACTCTGCAGTAAAATTCATTGTTTATTTTGTTATTAATATAAAAATACAATACAATACTCTGCAACATAATTCAATATAATAATACAATACAAATTAAAATGCAATATTTATAAGTATTTAAAAATGACAATAATATACATAAAAAAATACACTAGAATACAGTGCAACATAATTCAATATAATAATACAATACAAATTAAAATGCAATATGTAATAATATTAATAAAAAAGTCCTCCCCGACTAGGAATCGAACCCCGGTCTCCCGCGTGACAGGCGGGGATACTGACTACATACTACCGAGGACATGACACAAATGTATTTCAAAATTGACAGTTCTGAGTCATACAGTGATTTATTTGAGATTATTATTTTGAAATACAAAAGACTAATATAATTATGAACATTTAATAAATAATGCAAAACATATCACATAAATAATATTATTAATAAATATTTTATATATATATATATATATATATATATATATATATATATATATATATATATATATATATATATATAATATTATATGTATATATATAATATATATATATATATATATATATATATATATATATATATATATATATATATATATATATATATATATAATATTAAATATATATACAAAAGGAACATTTTTATATTCGAGAGAGGAAGAGAGAGAAAATATATCTTCTGTCTCTCTCTTACTCATTATCTTACATATGTAACGATTTCACAGATTCACTCCCATACAAATTTCCAACGGGGAGCGTGCGTATAGAAGTATAACTTCAAAAATACACTTTGTGCATATGTTGCATTCAAAATGTATTAAAAATTAAAATATATATTTTTAAAGGGGGAAATCAACAAGTTAGTTATGTATCTCTGTTTTATTTTGCGATGTGAATATTTAAAAGCGATTGCTGGGTTAGCTGATACAAAATATTGGATCCAATCAACTTGGTTAATTATTTCGCCTCTTGAAAATGTTGAATCTTTTAGATTTGTATGCAAGCGGTTTTCATTTCAAAAATGATGTGAATTTAGAATATTTTCCTTATGTGTACATTATTATTAACGATATTAAGTTTATTTTTTTTACTTTAAAGTCATTGGATCATAATGTAGAAGATATAAAGTTTCTAAATTTTATTTTAAAAAATGCGAATAGCACTCTTATATAAAGATATAAATATTATTCTGGTTCAGCCATTCCATAGAATTTATCATATTATTTAAAAAAATCCTTTAGATTTCTTTGATATTAAACTTACAGTTGCCATTTATTGTATAACAATAATACTTATGGGATAATGGTAAAGTTAGACAGATGGCAATGCACAAGATAACCGAAACTTTTAAATGGGAAAGCGAAATAAAGGTGGTAAACGCCTGATTACATTCTGCCAAGAAGTCGAATTTGTAGTCGCAAATACTGGAGATCACTCATAATTCACGATAAATAAAAACCACTTCATATCCCATATTCATTTTGACAATCGCGCAGCCCTCTTAACCTTCTCGACCTCCCGCGTAAGAACGAAATAGACATGTGCATTGCAAGATACTCTCGACTACCAACAGAAAATTTTCGAATGTAAAGGCATAGTGTCATTTTGTCCATATATGATCTCAAACAGCATAGCTTAATAAATCCGTCTGTTAAATTAAAATCATAGGACAATTAAATTAAAGAACAGTAATGCTCTATTTTAGTCTTTTGTCTCTTATTAAGTCGTTTGTTTTTTATGTTACGTAACTCTACAGTTTTATAACATCTATCAAAACCTACAATTTTTTTTGTAGAGATTTGAAGCAGCTGACTTTATTTGCCAATAAATAATGTGTATATCGTTACTATAAGAACAACATTGTAGCATAAATAATTTTGTTATAACTATCGAATATTTAATGTATAGAAATTATTTGATACGCCCCTGGCTATGTATAAAAATTCCGCAAAGTTTTTGTTTATACAAGTGTTTTGCGACACATCTAAGAGAAATTTTAAATGCTTAGTAGAATAATTGTCACATTTACGTTTTAATTTCTATAATCTTGAAAGCCCAGCGCTCTTAAGGTCCATATTCGCATAAAAAGCGTCATTGGAAAAAATTTAGATTAGCCAGCAGCAAGAACTGGTCAGGGGGGTGGTAGAAGTCCAGAAAACCGAGACGAAGAAAAACAGTTAAGTTGAGATCGAGATTTGAAAGAGATAGCTTATGGGTGTAGTCTTCAAAGCCGGCATATTTTTAATTTAAAAGGTGAATTTGTGCTCAAAATACTAAATGGCAGTCTTTGTTGAGTTAATCACCGATTTTTTTGTGCTGTGCCTTATCTAAGAAATTTGTAAAACTGCGTTTCCAACCATTTGAGAGGTCCACATGGTTTAAAGAAGAAATTGAGTGGCGGAGTTTTGAAGATTGCAGTTTGTGGTCATCCAGAATAATCCGAAGCCCAAATCAGTTCCAACTTCCCAAGAATTGTCCATTTCTACGGCCCAATTGTCCATTTTTATGTTCCATGGTAAACCAATTCCAGCTTGAGTGGTACACAGTTGTGTGTTGTTTGCAGTGTTTTGGTTCAAATCCGATCCCAAAACTTTCCTAAAGGAAGTGCATCAGCCAGAGTGACATAAGGCACTTTTTGTTAAACTTTTTTTAAGTAAAAATAGACATTTTTTATTAATAAAAAATTTGCTTTCCTGACAAACTAAAAAATTGTAAATAAATGAAATTATAAGTTTTATAGATTAGCTAATTGTCATATTGGTCTTACTATTATTATCCTTTTTTTGACAATTGGTACATAACCATAAATTTGAATTGTTTTGTTTAAAGGTTAACCTCAATATAAGCTCCGTTGAAAAATCTAGATATTTTTATTTTAATAATAATTTAAATTCATATACGTGTTCCCAACGTCTGGAGCTTGTTATAAATCGCTACAAATACCCCCATTGTAAGTTTTGATGATAAATTTTGTTAATATTATTTGTAATAACTGTTGATGTGAGGTAATAATAAATTTGTAACGTTTCTTTCTAAACCAGGATTTGTAGAAGTATTTCTTTTAAAAAGATTTTCACCCTTTAATATTTTTTATAAAAAAAATCCTTTCTTTCTATCCAACAGGGGGATTCTTTTAAATGGCGTCCAAATTCAAATAGTTTAGAAACCTTCTTGTGTTTTGTTGCCTAGGAAATCTATATAAGTATTTTGTGATTTCTTTCTTACTAGTTACCACATCCAGTCCCTCTTTTATTCATCTTTCTATCTCCAGTCCAAGAATTGCGCAGTCTCTACTTTCAACTCCCTATAAGTCATACCTAATGTGGTAGGCAAATTATTCCGTTACAACATGCCTGGTACACTAGCAGCGACATTTATACGAAGCAACGATAATTTGGGAGGTCTCTTTTCGATCTTCTTCTTTAGGTACCGTCTCCTCTGAGGAGGTTGGTAATTATCACAGCTATTTTCACTTTTGACATTGCAGCTCTGAACAAGTCGACGGAACTGCAATTATACCACTTTCTTAGATTGTTGCGCCAGGAGATGCGTCTTCTTTCAATACTTAGTTTTCCCTGTATTTTTCCCTGCATTATGGTCTGTAGTAACACATATTTATCCCCACTCATAACGATTTGATTAGCTATTTTTGACTAGCTCTTTTCGATCTTCTTAGAGTGCCATATCCCTACGGAACGTCGGCGACTACCATGCTTATAATATGGTTATACTGATCTCGGTCTTGCGCTACGTGTAGCAATTGGTCCGTTGTCAAACCTGTCCACTGCCGCAAATTCCTCAAGCAAGAGAGTTTCTTCCGTCCTATCCATTTCTTTCCTTCGATTTTACCGTTGAGAATTAGCCGAAGGAACTCATATCTTGGTCCGCTGATTATATGTCCAAGATATTCTAGTTTACGCCTCTTAATAATATTTAATAGAGTTCGTTGATGTCCCATTCTTCGAAGAACTTCTTCGTTTCTGGTTCTGCTATTCCATGGAATTTTTAGTATCCTTCGATACAACCACATCTCAAACGCCTCGATTTTATTCATGATATCTGCGTTTAAAGTCCAAGTTTCACATCCATACAAAAGTACAGACCACACGTAACATCTTGTAAACTTTTCACGGATTTCCAAATTTATTGAGTTATTGGATCTTTTCGATAGCTTCGGCTAAATACTAGATTGCATTTTATTTCAGTTTGAACTTCCACAAGTGTTCCTCATGAGAGTTGATATAACTCGAAACAAGTGTAGAACAATGATGGAATTCGAATTGATATCAAATGCAATCTCTTACTTTCATTTTAACGTCGTTTCTCTACGTAAAGAGTAAAAAATATAGTGTATTTATAGGTGAACAAGAGGATTTGAATTTGCGGTTCGCCTAATTCTCTATCGAAGGAAGGTCTCCCGAATTCTTGTTGCTTCATATAATATATATACAGGGTGTTTTAAAAAGGTATGTCATAAATTAAATCACGCATTCCGGGGATAAAAATAAATTGATTGAATCCAACTTACCTTTGTACAAAAGTGTACACAAAAAAAGTTACAGTCTTTGAAGTTACAAAATAAAAATTATTTTTTTTTGCATTATCTCCTAAACTACTTGACATTTTGTAATAAAAATGGACACGCTACTTTCTTGTTCTGAAAGCATTTTTCATAAAAATGAAACAACAAAATCAAAGCGTGAAGAAAAATTTTAAGGGGGGTGAGCAGCCGTAAATCCCCCCAAACTTTTGAATACGTTTAAATCAAATGAATTTTGTGGCATTATTAGTTTAACACATTATTTTTAAATTTTTTTTGCCTATTATCACTTTTTTCTAAAAACAGTTTTTATTGAGTTGCGGCCCTTTTCATCAACCTTGAGTTAACAAGTACAAAAAATGTCTATAGCCTCTATAAATATGATATTACAATAAATCTACAAGGAATCTAAGTTCCTGTAGTTGGCTGTATACCATATATTACAAAAATTTTTATTAAAAATCCTTTATAAAAGGTATATAATTTAAAAACCCAATTGGGCTATATCACAAAACGTTTTCGGAATCCATGTTCCATCATCAGTGCACTAGGTATACATTTATTAAGCCACTAATAATGTGGGTAAAAGCCCGTTAAAAATTGTTGATTTAACTTTAGTTTACATTGTATGGTATTAAAAATTATGATGTTAAAGTTACCAGTGGATTTGGTAACATGGTGACGTATGACTCCACGTGAAGTTGCTAGTCCTGAGACGATGTATCTACGAGGACCTGATGAAAGCAACTCAGTTGCCTGTGCAACTACTTTGGGCAGGAATTGCGGATAACAATCTAATAGGCCTACTGGGCCTATTAGATTGTTATCCACGATTCCTGCCCAAAAATTAACTTTGAAAGTCCTTTGGTGATGAGTCGTTTTTTTGGCGTGAGAATTTTCATCGGCCCAAATGTGCTCGTTAGGATGGTTTATTATTCCATTTCTACTGAAGGTAGCCTCATCGGTAAACAAAATATTTCTAATAAAATTAACATTTCGAGTATTTTCCATTAACAACCAATCGCAAAATCCAATCCTTTTAGGATATTCTTCCACCAATAACTCTTCAACCGTTGTTAAGTGGTAGGGTTTAAGCAGCTGATCCTTCAAACGCCTCCAAACCCTTACGTGAGAAACATTTAGTTGAGAAGCTCTTTGTAATTATTTCAAAAATGTCTTCATCAGTTGCAACCATTATTGGACAACCACTATTGCCAGCAACTTGCGGTTGGAATGTACCTATTTCCCGTAAACGACGATCAATGGTCAGAAATAATCGTCTATCGGGTGTATTTCGATTGGGGCATTTTACTGTATAACGCCTTGCGGCTGTTGCACTATTTCCTTGACATTCACCTACGATATTCCCGAGAGTTTATTGAAATCATAATTTAATCTGATCCAACTTACCCAAAGTTAAATGCATATCTACCATTTCCTGAAATGTGTAAGCCATTGTAATATCAAAATTTTTAATATTAATCTTATTCACACAATAAATGATAGTTTCAAATTATTGACTATTATTGATGGAACTGTTTGTAATTATTGTATCCGTAGAAACTAATTGTAATTTTATGGCCAACTAGGAAAAAACTAGTTTTTCGAAAAAGTGATCAAAGGCAAAAAAGTTATAAAAATAATGTGTTAAACTAATGATGCCACAAAATTCATTTGATTTAAACGTACCCAAAAGTTTGGGGGGAATTAGGGCTGCACCCCCCGCTTAAAATTTTTCTGTGCGCTTACATTTTGTTGTTTCTTTTGTATGAAAAATGCTTTCGGAACAAGAAAGTAACGTGTCCATTTTTATTACAAATCATGTAGTTTAGGAGATAATTCAAAGAACAATTTTTATTTTGTAACTTCAAAGGGCTGTAACTTTTTTTGTACACTTTTGTACTAAGGTAAGTTGGATTCAATCAATTTATTTTTGTCCCCGGAATGCCTGATTCAATTTATGACATACCTTTTTAAATTTGAGGGTAGTCATTTGGTTCTCTTATTTAATTTATTTCAATTAGTCTATTATTGGGGTTGTTAAATAAATATTTGTTTATTAGTTTAATTGACTGCAGACTCAGAATGAAAAATTTTTTTACATAACGTGTCAGTCAATAACACTCATCTGCTTGATATATGTATATATATATATATATATCTCTGAACTTCTTGTTATTTCGTATAGATGTCGCTGTTAGCGTACCTGGCTGTTATTTTGGTTATAATGACCAAATACTAGACTGCATTTCATTTCAGTTGTTCCACAAGTGTTCCTGATGATGAGTTGAATAATTCGAAACACGTGTAGAGCAATGGTGGAGTTTTGATTGAAATGAAATATGAAATGCAATATTTTACTTTCATATATATATATATATATATATATATATATATATATATTTATATATATATATATATATATATATATATATATATATATATATATATATATATATATATATATATATATAACTATATATATATATATATATATTGGAAAAAATATATAAATGTTTTTGATGGGTTGGAGTCAATAAAAGGGGCTATTGGTTAACTATTTAATATCTCGAGCTTTGAATTGTGTTTACAATTCTTATCAAGAGCTGCTAAAAAAGACAAAATATCTTACAAAGTTAAACTATAAAGAAAAACATTTTTTGTTAACTCACCAAATAAAATTAGTTTCGTTAATAAAAATTGCTGCAAATACATGTCAAAAAGAATTAATACTAAAATGTATTAAATTTATTATTACAATTAATTTATTAAAACACATTTTAGTATTTGCATGTATTTGCAGCAATTTTTATTAACGAAACTAATTTTATTTGGTGAGTTAACAAAAAGTGTTTTTCTTTATAGTTCAACTTTGTAAGATATTTTGTCTTTTTTAGCAGCTCTTGATAAGAATTGTAAACACAATTGAAAGCTCGAGATATTAAATAGTTAACCAATAGCCCCTTTTATTGACTCCAACCCATCAAAAACATTTATATATATATATATATATATATATATATATATATATATATATATATATATATATTTATAAAAATAAATTTTTAATCAAATATATTACTGGTGATAGCTATTTTCCTTTTGAGCAGAATGATGTATAAGCCAAGAAAGCTTTCAGAAATTGATTAAATTTTCAGAATTTGTTGAGGGTGGGACCTTTATTTTTAAGCTAATCAAATTGCTGACAACAAATGATTTATGGGATGATGGAGTATAGAGATGCTTCTAAATCGATAAGAAAGTCAAAAATATAATATTGATAAGGATTCAAAGCCGATGACATTGTATAAACAAAATGTAATTTATCATTGTTTGGGTGTGGTAACTTCTCGATACGTCGATATAGGGTATAATGAGTTTACTTTAGGTATAATTTTTAAAAAACCTCCTCTATCTATTTAGCATATTTTCATTAAGTTGTACGAAATGATAGCTTTTTGCTTTAAACAAGGTCGAGGAAGACAAAAACCAGTATCAATAATTTCTAGCACCAGCACGTCATTGAGACGGTATTCTCAATAAAATAATTATTCAAAGCTATGTAAAAGTTAGGAAATTTTTAGCAATTTAACAATACTATTATATCATACACCTATAAGGTAACTTGCGATGTATTTATTTCATATTTATCACCGCGTAGTGATTGCCTCGTGAAGTGAAGAAAAATATCATGGCTTCGTAATCTACGTGAATGGTTCGGGTGTAGTTCGATTGAACTTTTTAGGCGCGCTGCTAACAAAGTCGCAGTGGCCATGATGATTTCCAATCTCCGCTAGGAGTGGCACGAGAAGAAGAAGACGTGATTGCCATTCCCACTATTTCATTCAAAGTACGTGAATCTTAGTCGCTGGGTACGTACAACAATACATTGGCTGACAGAGCAGCCGTTACAGCTCGTATAGAAATATGTAAGTAGTTGCGCGGTAATCCAGTTGAAACGGTAGTGTGTGAGGAAAATTGTGTTGGACACGAAGCTGATAGAAAAGTCCTTCAGGTATCAAATGCCCGAAAATCTTTTCAGATTATACTAATGAAAAATCTTCTCCAACTTAAAAAAAAGTTTAACAAATCTTCCTAGGATAAAATGTTCCGAAATCAAAAAGAGATTCTCTACATTTCTATCTCATGGTGAGTACTATTTCAGGGGAATACAATTACAGGTTAGAAACACCAGTCACTCCACCACCACCACTCTTGGAATCAGGAAAGTTTTGAATGTTTGAAGAAAATAAAGTTAAAAGATGCACTTAAAATAAGAAGACTACAAATTGCTTGCATTCAAAAAAATAACTGAAGAGGACAACGGGCGGAAGGACAAGTTAAAGGTTATAAATTGTGATACGCTGAGAAAAGTAACTCTAGGAATAGGGTCGGTTTAATTGATGAAAGAAAAATGAAACAGAACATGCTAAAGGTGAAAAAACGAGTAATACAAATATTGTTGGCAAAATTTAAGAAATATTGTGGTGATATGTGATACTGAAAGAAAAGCTTTGTATGATCAATAAAGAGACTGATAGAATCCGAAAAGAGTCATAATAAGTGATTTTAACGCACATATGGTATTTGGGAAAGTATGTACTATTTCTTTTCATATTTCTACTATTAATATTTTTCTTTCAGTGTACTATAATGTGATCTAATTCAATCCTGTATTCTAACGACTCTGTTAAAATATATTGCTTCCGGTTATTTAGTAAAATTGCTAAACTGGCTATCTCATTTATTGTGTTTTAAGTACGGAGAATTTGACTTCCTTTGTTATTCTTGTGTCGCCAATACACACAAGTGTAAGATTTTGTATTACGGTCACAATTAGTTTAAATTATCGCCACTCAAAATCACAATACAATAGGGTGATTTATTGATGTACCCTCTTCCACCCAACGGCCAGAAGGTTCTTTTCTGACCTGCAATCTCAAGACACTTCATCCCAAGACAGCGACCTCTTAAGTTTTATACAAAACATATGGGTTAATCCAACAGGGAATATAAATCTATATATGGAGGATTAGACCTGGAATAAGTAACAGTATTAAATATAGCAATTGTTTACATATTCTTTTGTAAGGGAGAAAGAAATTTTATTAAATACAAAAGTGAACAAAATCATTCTTAAATAGACTATTTCATATCAAGAAAAGAATATATATTTGAATAAAGGACTGCAAGGTAATAGTGATTCTATAAGTTAACAACATAAGATGCTTTTATTGGACATTGAACTAAGAAGAGAAATGAAACCAAACTATTAGAGAGGACCACAAAAAATCAAATGATGAATGTTAAGTGATGAGCAAAAAGGTTTATTTGGGGCAAAAATAGTAGGAAAAATAAGCTGTAACATTTAAAGAAGTCCTAATACAATTTGGAGAAATATGAATATTGGAAATATTGAATATTATTAGAGATACTGCAAGAAGGAGAAAAAAAAAGTAGAAAAGAAAACTACATAAAAATTAGCCAGAAAATACATTGGACACTGATCTTTAGTATAAAATTGAAGCGAAAGTGGCAGTAGCAATAGTTCAAGCGTATAAAAATCTATATAGTTAACTTGATTTCAGAAAGCGTCAATAGAAGATACATAAAATAGCCAAACATAAAACAAACATAGCAAAATATTTTAATCAGGCTAGATGTATCCAAAACTATTTTACGAAAAGAATGAAAAATACTGTCACATTTTATTTAACAAAGAATTTGTCTAAAAATCAGTTGAACTAATAAGGACATTAACAACAGTGGTCTCCAAAATAACAAACAATGAAGTTGCTCAAGCACAAAAAAAAAGGTAACTCAGTTATGATTAAGAGCTAGAGATAATATACCTGGGGAAGTCCCTCCCACTGGCACCCCAACTTTGCCAACAGTAAAGTTGTGATGCGAGTATGAGAGGAAGTATTTGGAAAAACATCTGGTAAAGGGCCTCAGAGACAAAGAATCTTGGTGGAGGAACAATGCGGTGTAATAGAAGGTTAGAGAGAAGAAAGATGCTAGAAAGAGGTATGCCAGGTCTAAAAGAGGGAAAGATAAGCATATATACAAGGTGGCAAAGAGGGAAGCAAAGCGCGCTGTAGCTACTGGTAAGGGAAGCTCGTCTGCATAGCTGTATGAAGAGTTAAAACACCCGAGGGGATAAAAAGGTTATACAGCATTGCTACACTAAGGGACAAATCATGAAAGGACTTCACCCACGTGCGGCAGATTAATAGTGCGCCTAAAGGAGTATTACAAATCGATGTTGAAATAAAGCAAAGATGGTATAAGTACTTGTACTAGTAAATTGTTAATGAAGAAGACCAGAGGAGAGACAGAGAATACGGGATCCCAAATGAGAATGTAATACCAGGGATAGCGAGAGATGAAGTTGTCGAGGGGTTAAATAGAACAAAGAACGGTAAGGCAGTAGGACCTGATGGAATACGTGTAGAGGTTTGAAAGGGTCTGGAGAGGAAGGGTTTAATATTTTGTGGAAATGTTAAGTAGAAATGATGAGAAAGAAAGGATGCTCGATTGATGGAGAGAAAGTGTGATGGTATCATTTTATAAAGATATAGGGTACATTCAAGACAGTAAGAACTATAGAGGGATAAAGGTAATGCTGAGTACAATGAAAATTTGGGAGAGAACTGTAAAGCAAAGCTTGAGGAGGGAGACATAGATAGGACAAGAACAGTTTGGGTGTATCCCAGGAAAGAGGGCAATGGATGCCTTGTTTGAGTTAAGACAGTTAATAGAGAAATACGTATACGTATGTATGCGAACACCAAAGTAGGAACTGCTGTCGGATTGACCGAAAGTTGCATGAAGGCTTCACCGAGTCCTTACCTATTTAATCTTGTTATGGATGTACTGACAGAGAAAGTAAGGGAGGGGGCTCCTTGGTCAATGCTCTTTGCTGATAATATCGAGTTCATAGAGGAGAACAAAGAAATGTTGAAGGAGGAAATGAAGTGTTGGATAAGTGCTATTGAAGAGGGAGGACTTAAGGTTAGCAGCTCGAAAACAAAGTATATGTGGTTGGGAGGAAGAGAAATGGTTGAAGACGTAGAATTGCTTGAAGAAAAACTAGGACGAGCAGAAAAATTTAAATACCTTGGCTCCTACATATCGGAAAATGGGACGCTAGATAGAGAAATAGACCACAAAATACAGGCTGGTTGGTTTAACTGGAACCGAATGAGCGGGGTACTGGGCTAAAAGGAAAGATATATAAGAGTGTGGTGAGAACTGCGTTGGTGTACGGTGGTGAAGTGTGGCATGTAAAGAAGATCCAGGAAGAGAAGATGGAGGTAGCTGACATGAAAATGTTGCGGTGGATGTTGGGTAAGACTAGAAGGAACAGGATCAGAAACAACTTGATTATGAAAAGAGCCAGGGTGACTACAGTCTCAAACAAGATTTAAGAACAAAGACCGCATTGGTTTGGTCAGACATAGAGATGAAAACTATGTGGGACAAAGGATAGAGCTGTCAGAAGTTTGGAAGAAGAGGTAGAGGAAAACCAAGCAGAAGATGGATGGACTGTGTGGCAGAAGAATTAAGAGAGAAAGGTTTAGGTGAAGAAGATCCAATGGACAGAAATGAGTGGCGACGAAGAGTAAGGAACAGCGACCCCTGAAAAGGGAAAACGTGAGAAAGAAAAAAAGAAAAAGAATATGCTTGGGGAAGTATGGATAGCTTTAGAAGAGATTGAAACAAGTTGGTTTACAAAATTATGGAAATGTATGTAGTGACGGTAGTGCAACGAATTATAGAATTCCACAAAGGCCAAAAACTGACATATGAGGAGTGTTGGAATTTTAAAATGTTACCAATACCAAATATAGTAATTAGACAAACTTAAAATAACTGGAAAACCTAGTAAGGGACATAGTATAAAGCTGGAGAAGGTCGAGACCCTTTAACGGCTGTAGCACCTTAATAATAATAACGATGATTATACGCTGTATTGTCAATTCTCGTATATATCTTTTCTCTGTGTCAAGCATTGCGAATATTAAGATTTTTGGATGACCACAAAAATCTGACGTCAACTGACGTCAAAAATCTAAGATACGCAGACATGGTACTAATTATTTCCAAAAAGAAAACGCAAGTTTTCTTAACCAGTGTGACCAAAACATGCAAAGAATATTGGCTAAAACTTAATATTTTTAAGACCAAAATGGTTGTCGTGTAAACCTTTAAAAATTTAAGCGTAAATGTTAATGAATAAAGAATGAGTTCGACAAAAAAATATGTGTTGAAAAAACCGAGAGACGCCTTTGTAAAGAAAATTCTCTGATTTACTTTTGTAAATAAAACAATTTAGTATGCTGCTACACATACTCCCGATTGTTTGGACGCTCTAACGGAGACTCTGAATCAAAACATTGCAATCCTATGGAAAGTGGATCTACTAAATAATATTGCGAATAAGCTGTGTTGATCGAACAAGATATGAAGTAGTTTTACAATAAATGATAAAGAAAACAAAAGTAACTAAAACAATAATGATTCGAAAGCTAGAATATTTTGGACATACGATTAGATGTCCAGAAAATTATAACCTTCTACAAGTCATATTACATAAAAAAGTTGGCATATAAACAAGCACTGAAAACGTATTTTTCAGACGGGTTAAAGAAGTATCGCTGGATCAAGTGTATCGAGCTAAAAGGAGACTAAGTTGAGAAATAAATCGCTAGTTTTCCAAAGTTTTCTTTTCTCTTTTGTAGTCTAAGTACATATCAGACCACTTTTAAATACGGTGACGACGAACTTACCAAAACAGTACACTAACATATTTTGGGGATCTAGATACCAGAGAGTATTACCTACTGTAGACAACAGCTGTTTTTTCTCTTAATTATTATACTATTTTTTACCTAATATTATCTCACCAATCGTTCTTACAACTATTATCAAGCTTTTCTTCATTCCTTTATCGGCAATTCCATTACTAGTGATACTTTTCTCTAACTCGTGATTACCATAGCTCATAAGGTTTATTAAACTTTCAGATGTATAAGATCATCAGATATTGTTCTCAAGCTATGTTCCTGCGGCATTTTAAAGTAATTACTATTTAAATGGGAATAAGCCACAATTAAAGGTTAAAGTAAGTTTATTAATGTTTAAATTTCCACTTCGGAAATCGTTCTCAAAATACAAACATTAGTATAATAATTAATTAGTAAACACTCAGAGTTGATTTTTGTATTTAACTGTGTACTTCTTAGAATTATCTGTCAATATAATGACATGAACTGTAAGCATATATCATTACATTTTATATGGATGTTATTTCTTTTCATAACATTCATGCGTCGTTTTGTATAGCCTCCCCTATAAACGAGGGTAGAAGTAATAAAAGCGGTTGTATTAAGTTACGTTTAATTTTGTTAAGTACTGAGAAAGCATGTAAAAGATACTTCCTACAATGACATATTCAAAACCGTCTTTAAAACTTCAGAGTTTCAAACGGCAAAGTCTGTTTTATCAGAGAAAATATAACATAAATGATAATTCACATGCGTAATCCAGTATTTTACTCTAAATCTACCTTCAGTAAAGTAATGTTTTAAGGAATACATTTAATTTATATAAATTGTGTGTGTTATTTCAAGTAATTAATACAGGGTGTTTCAAAAAAGGTAACCCCGTCTCTAGGGTAGGTAAAAAACTGAAAAATAATTGGGGTTTGCTCAGTAAAAAATTTTGGTAACGCCATCCGTTTTCAAGATACAGGGCGTTGAAGAAAAAAAAATTACGCATTTTTTACGATTTTGTCGAAACTACTGGCAACATTGTAATGACATTTTATACGAATATGTTTTGGAAGCTGATACATTCCATGAATTTGTTTTTACATCTGATTCTCATAGAGGGCGCTAGTTACACGGATCGTACTAAGTATTAGTCAATATAACTTTTTTAAGAGTATAATTACTAATCAAAATTTTAAGTAAACTTAAACATCATTTAATTTTACACGAAAAAGGTACTCTTGGTAAAACTCGATACTGTGTACCGTTTTCGGAATATTTTGATTTTAAAACTATGAAGTAATAATTGATGCTGGTAGTAATGATAAAGTTCTAATAGGTATACCTCTATTTTCTCCAAGTGTGCCATGGAAATCTGACATTTATTGATTGTTATGACGATAAATCAACAATAATTACAGTTTTGAAACCTTGTTATTTGTAAAATCAAATCAAAATGTACTCAAATGTTGAATACACTGATATGTTAATAGCCTTAGGCGAATTTTTAGGATGTTCTAGTGCAGCTGTGACACGTTATGCAGAAAAGTTTCCTAGAAGAAACTTACCAAGTAAAAAAACATTTAGAGCCGTTGAACGACGTTTTCGAGAAACTGGGAATGTGAGACCAAATAAAATAAATTCTGGTAGACCAAGAACAACAAGAACAATTAATAAAGAAAATAATATTTTAAATATACTTGATCAAGATCTAACAGTTAGCGTAAGGAATATAGCAAGACAAACAAATACTTCTTCTTCAAGTACTTGGCGGATACTGAAAGAACAGCAATTACATCCTTATCATTACAGACAAGTCCAAGAGCTCTTGCCAGATGATCTACCGGTTAGAGTGGATTTTTGTGAAACATTGCAACAAAGGACAGCCCACAATCCATATTTTTTAAAATGCATTCTTTTTACGGACGAGGTCACCTTTACGCGACAAGGTATGTTTAACTCCCATAATGCACATTACTGGTGTGATGAGAATCCACGAGTCAAAAGGATATCATATTACCAACACTCATTTAAAGTTAATGTTTTGGGCAGCAACTTTAGGTAACAAATTAATAGGTCATCATATTTTACCTGGAAATTTAAATGGTGATATGTATCTTGATTTTTTAAACAATTCCTTATTCGAGATATTAGAAGATTTAACGCTAAACGAGCGAAGATCTTTATTTTTTATGCACGATGGAGCTCCACCACACTTTGATAGAAGGTGTCGTAATTGGTTGAGTAATCATTTTCCGAATCGATGGATTGGTAGAGGTGCAGAAGCTCCGATTCATTGGCCTCCTCGGTCATGCGATTTTAACCCTTTGGTCGTATATTAAGGAAAAAGTCTATGCTACAGAGGTAAATTCACGCCAAGAATTGGAAGAAAGAATTCAACGTCAATTTAATGACATCATAGCTGATTCCCTACCGTTTAGAAGGTTAATGGAATCTTTAGAAAAAAGAATAGACTTGTGTATTCGCGAAAACGGAGGGCATTTTGAACACTTACTGTAATTGAATTTTATTTTATGTTCTTAGTCATTAATTTAATTATCTTCTTGTGAGTTTTGTTTAATTACTAACTATTTTATACCAGCATCCATTATTACTTCATAATTTTCAAATCAAAATAATCCGAAAACGGTACACAGTATCGAGTTTTATCATGAGTACTTTTTCGTGTAAAATTGAATGATGTTTAAGTTTACTTAAAATTTTGATTAATAATTAAACTCTTAAAAAAGTTATATTGACTAATACTTAGTACGATCCGTGTAACTAGCGCCCTCTATGAGAATCAGATATAAAAACAAATTCATGGGTTGTATCAGCTTCCAAAACATATTCGTATAAAATTTCATTACAATGTTGCCAGTAGTTTCGGCAAAATCGTAAAAAATGCCTAAATTTTTTTTTCTTCAACCCCCTGTATCTTGAAAGCGGATGGCGTTACAAAAATTTTTTACTAAGCAAACTCCAATTATTTTTCAGTTTTTTACCTACCTTAGAGACGGGGTTAAAACACCTTTTTCTGAAAGACCTTTTTTTGAAACACCCTGTATATTAATAAGATTCTTTTAAAACATTTTTGTTAAAAGTAACAGGTTTGTAATTGTGTGTGCTGTCAATTATTTTTTGACGGTGTACTTAATACATTAGCCAAACTGAAAGTTTTGTAATTATATCAACAACAATTAGATAATTATATTAATAATTATTGTATATGTTCGAGTCATAAGAAATCACTCAAAGTGATTATTTTGGAGATTGTTAACATGTAACATCTAACAACACCTAACTCGCCGAGTTAGTGATATGAAATACTTTTCTGGTTTTACCACTAGATATTTGGCATTTGTACCTACACATATGAAGTTTGACTGTCGCATGCTGCCCAGATCTTATCACACACTTCCCTGGTTCTGAATGTTTATTTTGCTTGAATGGGCAGCTACTACGGAAAGTAAGCAGCTGCTCATTGACGGTAAAATTTTCGTAGGGTATGTATGAATCTTGTAATGTGGATAATCATAATTTAAAAAAATTCTAATCCTTCCTACCTTCTGCATTAGTCAATTAAAATATGTGGTTTACAATATTATCTCTCAAAAATAGGCAAAACTACTGGAAATTATGTCAACGTTTTGTTTAGCATGTCTTGTCGAAATGTTTTTCTTAATGCAAAACATTTCGTTGTGTTTGGCGACATGGTCTTTGTATTTGTAGCTTAAAGTATCATTTTTCAAGTTTATTTTGCGACCTGCAGTACAATATAAATATTTTATATCTTGCTATTGAAAATATGAATAGTAACTTATATGTAAAAATTATTTTGTTGGTAGTCATTATCACTAGATATAGATTCTGCGTCAGATATAATTTTGGAGTCATATTTTGCGTGAATATCAGTTAAATCCTCTTTATTACTATCTTTTGAATAAACAGTATCACCCTAGTCAACTTCAAGATCACTATCATATTCTTCCAAACACCAATGCTGCACTCCTCCTCCTAAGTGCCTGCTCTGTTGAGGTTGGCGATCAATATGGCAAATTTCTCTCTGTTCTGAGCTTAATGAATTAATTCATTTCCTCTTGCGTGAGTCCAATCTCTGATGTTTCGTAGCCAAGATTTTTTCTTTCGTCCTATGCCCCTTTAACCTTCAATCTTGCCTTCTAATATTACCTGGAGCTGCTCAAATTCCCTATGGCGCATTATGTGTCCTAGAAATGACGTCTTTCTAATTTTGATAGTATTGACCAGATGAGGGAGTGTGTTCATTGCTCTCAGTACTTCTTCATTCGTAGTTCTGCTGGTCCAGCTTATTCTTAGCATTTGGTGGTACATCCACATTTCAAATGAATTTAATTTGTTGCTATACTTAATATGCTGCACTATTGCAGCCAAATATTTTCCGTACCTTCATCACCTAAGTAAACCAAATTTCTTCCTACCATAATCAATAAACGAATGAGAAAACTTAGTACGAACTGTCCAAACGCAGAACTTTCAATACTTAGATATAACTAGGGGAAGCACAAGACAGGCAGAGAGAAGTAGGAAAGTGAGTAATTCCCAGTAAAATAACACCTGTTTTTCTGCGATACGCACGGAAATCGGGGAAGCACCTTACTAGCAGAGAATAGGTTACAGAACACTTCACTCTCAATAAACGTTTAAACAATAATAAAATATCAAAATAAACAACAGACATGGAAAGACATGCCTAAATAGTATATAATAATTAGGGTCACTGGTAACCCCATGATATTAATATAAAACTATAAAAAATGTGCTCCAGCTTAACATAGAAAACAACACATTAGGAAAAATCAAATTTTTTCAGAATTATAAGTAAATTAATTTCAAGAAAAACAGTTTCAAGTTACGCATGAGGTCTGGTAAAATGCACAACGTTATTCAAGAAATGAACAGGTTGAATATCGATGTACTGGGTATCAGTGAAGCTAGGTGGCCCAACTCAGGTTGTTTTTCAACAGACGAAGCCACAATATATTATTCCGGTAGCGAGAATAACCAACACAGATACGGCGTGGCAATAATAGTTAATAAAAAATCTAATAGAGCGGTGGAATGCTATTTCCCTACCTCAGAAAGAGTAATGGTACTGAAGTTAGTGACATCTCATGCCAAACTGAATTTGATACAAGTTTATGCTCCTACGGCAAATGCCGACGAAGAAGAAGTAGAATTATTTTACCGAGATATCGAAGAGGCACTTAGACTAACGAAAACAAGAGAAATCACGATAGTTCTAGATGATCTCAATGCAAAGATTGGAAAGGGACAAATCGAAAAGTGTATAGGAAACTATGGTCTGAAAAATCGAAACGAGAGAGGAGACCGTCTGTTACAATTCTGTCAAGAGCAGAACTTTATTATTACAAACACATTTTTCATGTTACCAAACAGACGACTGTATACATGGCGGTCGCCCGCACATACATCGGAGAAAGTAGTCAGGAACTAGATAGACTACATTATGATCAATGAAAGATACCGTAATGCTGTTAAAGCCGTGAAAGCATATCCTGGATCAGACGTGGCCTCAAATCACAATCCACTTATAGCGAAGATTACACTCACCCTTAAACATATTAAAAGACATCAAAGAATCCCTACAATAGACACAAGAAAACTTAAAGAACCTAAAGTAAAAGAATGCCTCCAACATGAACTGCATGTGAACTGCAACAAATTGAACATAAACACCAATGATATTGACGAGTACTGTAATCGACTAAAAGATTTTCTACTGGAACCCTGTAAAGAAATACTAAAGACTTCCGCAAGGAGAAAAGAGGAATGGATGAATGACGAGATACTCAATATGATGGAACAACGGAGACAATTTAAAAACAAGGATAACAATAAATACAGAGAGATAAACCACGAGATCAGGAAGACGATAAAGCAGGCAAAAGAAAAATACTTTGAAGAGCAATGCAAAGAGAACGAAGACCTTCAAAACAAATATGATCTGTTTAACCTACACAAGAAAGTCAAAGAACTGACAGGACTAAGAAAACAAAATCCAACTTGCGCAATTCTTGATAGACACGGGACTGCTATAACACATACGGACGAGAAAAAACAAAGATGGGCAGAATATATCGACGAATTTTTCGATGATGAAAGAGGAGATCTGGAGCACATAGAACTTACGTCAGAAGAAATAGGTCCATATATTACAAAAGAAGAAATATTACACGCATTAAAAACAATGAAGAGTGGGAAAAGCTCTGGACCTGATATGCTTCCTATAGAAATCCTAAAAATTCTAGATGAGAAGCACATTGATGTTTTAGTGACACTCTTGAACCAAATTTATAGTTCAGGCGTATTACCCAAAGAGTGGTTAACATTTTTTTTTATTCGTCTCCCTAAAAAGAAAAACGCAAGAAAATGCAGCGATTACCGCACCATTAGCTTAATGTCTCATATGCTAAAGTTACTACTTAAACTCCATAACCGAATATATCACAAACTGGACATAGACGTTAATGATACACAATTTGGTTTTGGCAAGGGCCTAGGAACACGTAAAGCTCTTTTTTCACTTAATATACTAATACAAAGATGCCTGGACGTCAATCAAGATATATACGCATGTTTATTGACTATAATAAAGCATTCGATAAAGTACGACATAAACAATTAATGAATGTCCTGAAATCAAAGAAGATTGACTACAACGACCTCAGGATCATATCAAATTTATATTATAAACAGCGAGCAAAAGTACGTGTTAACTAACAGCTGTCAGAAGAAATTGAAATTAGATGTGGAGTGAGACAGGGATGCGTATTGTCGCCAATTCTTTTTAATGCCTACTCCGAAGAGGTCCTGAAAAAAGCTCTTGAGGGTGAAACAGCTGGAATAAAGGTAAATGGAGTTCCCATTAACAACATTAGATATGCGGACGACACTGTGATCTTAGCCGAAAACATTGAAGATCTTCAGAGACTGGTGACCAGAATAGCAGAGTATGGAAAAGAGTATGGTCTAACAATGAATGTTAAGAAGACGAAGTTTATGAGAATATCGAAAACTCAAAGAAATAACGAGAATCTTCTAATAAACGG
Source organism: Diabrotica undecimpunctata (assembly GCF_040954645.1). Taxonomy (NCBI): domain Eukaryota; kingdom Metazoa; phylum Arthropoda; class Insecta; order Coleoptera; family Chrysomelidae; genus Diabrotica; species Diabrotica undecimpunctata. The sequence goes on from NC_092810.1 coordinate 104,131,592, forward strand.
AACCAACGTCGAACAAGTGGACAAATATGCATACCTAGGAACAATGATTAACTCCACAAATGATTACAGTCACAAGATCAAAATAAGAATAGAAAAGGCTAGAGCAAATTTCAACAAAATGAGAACTGGAACTAAGAGTTAGGTTGGCGAGGTGCTATGTTTTTTCGACTTTATTTTATGAAATGGAATCCTGGACCTTGAATGCGACATCAATGAAAAAACTGGAATCATTCGAGCTGTGGGTGTACAGAAGAATTCTGAAAATATCATGGACAGAACACGTCAAAAACAAAGAGGTTCTGGGAAGGATGAACAAAGAATTGGAAATTTTAAATACAATAAAAACAAGAAAATTAGAATATCTAGGACATATTACAAGTGGAGAGAAATACACCTTGCTCCATCTAATTATACAGGGAAAGATCCAAGGAAAGAGAAGCATAGAGAGGCGTAGAATGTGTATGGCTGCGCATCCTGAGAGAGTGGTACGGATGTACATCGAATGAACTTTTCAGAGCAGCCGTCTCAAAAGTCCGAATAGCTATGATGATTGCCGACCTCCGCCGCGGAGATGGCACTTGAAGAAGAAGATGAGGTCTACAGTGACCCCGTGGTATAATTCGGGTGAAAATCTTTAATGGCAATATTAGGCTCGGTTTCTTTGTACATCCTTAACAGCATCATTTTATTAACACCCGGTTTCCCGTATACTCATTACTTATTCGAAGCATTTTAAAACTTACATTTATATCATTGGTGAGCATATGATTTCATTTCATGATTACGTCTTACCATAGCAGAAAATTCATTAGCGTATGCTATGGATCAACATGAATCTTGCCACCGTATGTTATTAGAATGGAACTAATATGCATTTCGGCGAGCATCGATCTACCTCTTGACAATGTTAAAACTTGCTATTGGCGTTTGAACTGAAAATGCCTATCTAATATCGACACCCCCATCGAACAAAGTTGTAACTCAAGTTAGATCTATTTTCACATTTAAATACAGGCGAATTCAGTGAAAAATTGCGCATACGTCAATATAAACCACACAGCTTAATTCTCAATAGTTTCGCTAACACTCCGTTGAAAAAAGTTGTACTTTAAGTTACGTGTGTCAGTTTAGCGTAAAAAAGGCAGTAACACTGTTACTCCCTATGTCAAATTTTTAGTTTCTATATATTTGACGATTAATAAGGTTGTTAAAGAGAAGTTACAGCTTTGTTGCACGTATGTTTAATTTGTAAAGTTATCAAACATACGGTGTATCTTCTAATTCAATTTTGTTGTATGAATAGTTTACCGGGGAATCCCATATGCTATATGAGTTGCTGCTTTGTTTGTGTTCGACTAGTTACAGTATATCCCATTTACGTGAATTTAACTCGTACATTATTTAATTTAGTTGATATTTTTGACTATACAAGTGTTTCAATATATTTTCAAAATGAAAACTGTTAAACATTGTTGAAAAAGATTTTGATGTCACAGAAAACCCTTTATGTGCAAATACATCATATGTATCATCCGATGAAATACTTATTCAACATGGCAATTATTCGAATTTAAAAGAAAGTTACGGCCTGGTTGTAGCAAATTTCTAGACCCGAATGGTAGTGATGTAGAGTCTAGTGGTCACAGAGAGCCTTTCTCTGCTAATGTCTCTGAATATGTACCTTCCAATTCTGAAGGTAAGATGTCAGTTTTTAGAATATCCGTTGCTATTTACTTTTTTCTTGTTAATAGACGACCATAATTTCCTTTTGTTACGAATTGTTCATTTCTGTTTCTATTGTTATTATGTGGTCTTCAGGTAGATATACAAAAAATAATTTTGTTGTAGGTAGTAGCTATTCGAACGGACCAAAAGAAAAAAATCTACAAGAAATAGATGAGGTTGAACCAAAAACAAACCTAAATATAAAAAACCAATATTATAGTGATACTGATATAAAACAAAATTCACACAAGAAAAAGAAACGAGACATGCCGGGAAAATGTACTTCTAATCGTAAGAGGACACGCAATATCAACAATAGGAAATGCAACTTGAATAAAAGAAAAAAAATAGGATTGGCATTCACGAATCAATGAGGTCAAAAAATTAGAGAAAGGCAAATGAAACAAGGGTGTACACAGAATTGTTCCAAAAAATGTATTCAAAAGTTATCTTTAGAAATGAGAACCCAGATTTTTTCCCAATTTTGGGCACTTGGGAATCATGATCATCAAGTACACTTTATAACTAACTGTGTTGAAAAACTACCTAAAAAACAAGCAGTATATATAAATATTCATTTATGGTAAACGGTGATAAAATTCAGTTATGCAAAAGAATGTTTTTTGATACTCTAGATATTACAGATAAGTGGGTTAACACTATTTATATTAAGATTGATATGGAAGTAACTGATTGTGTTTCACTAGCCGATCAACGAGATCGTTACGAAAACTGCCCAAACAAAGTACCTGAGGTTATTAAACAAAGTGTGAAAACACATATTGCTCAAATACCAGTTGTAGAGTCACATTACGTGAGGGCTCGTAGCGGTACAATATTTTGACGAATCTTTAACGTTTCCAAAATTATATCAACTTTATAAAGAGTGGTTACGTGATGATGAATGTGCACCAGAGATACAAGCCATCGAGATACAATATCGGGAAGTATTCTACAATGAATTTAACATAGATTTCTTTAAACTCAAGAAAGATCTATGCGCAACATGCGATATTTATAAAAGAGCTTTGATTGAACAAAGGGAAAGTTTACAATGTCAGAAGTTCCTGCATCATACTATAAGCGAAAACTCAATGTCTACAATTTTACAGTCTTTGATTTAGGAGACAATGAAGGACATTGCTATGTCTGGGATGAGACTGTTGGCCGGAAAGGTGCTAACGAAAGTAGTAGTGCTGTATATTTGTTTATTGAAATAAAACAGAAATAAATCAAAAACAAATATTAAATTTTAAACTATTTAAGGACTCCCATATTAATTTTGAACTAGATATTAAAAACAATAAAGTAAAATGGTCTGAAATTAAATATTTACAAATCCGCAATGAAAATGCGAAGATAATTCACGTTCTTTCGACGTTCTTTCCGAAAATAATTACTACGGTCATTTAGAACAAATGTCTATAACTCAACGTTCTTCAGTTAGGAGGTCAACAAAAGATAAGAATGAGCGTATCACCTATACCTCCCGTATATTCTAATTCTCTGGCCATATCGAAAGACAAATATAAAGATTTTGACAGCCTTTGTAAGTCAAATGTCTTACCCGAAATATATCACCGTTACAAAATATTCAACTATCAGACTCCGAATAAAAATTTGAGAGAATTATTTTATTTTGTTTATAGTGATTATTTTGTTCGTAGTGGTAGAATATTGTTGTTTTTATAAAATTTATAAATTCAAATTAAAATTGTGAAAACTAAGAGTTGATATTTGATTTAAATATACCATAAAAACTAATTTTCTCTTATTATGATGGCCAATAACTTAAAACATACAACGTTTTAATGGTAAAACGAAAAAAATAATTAACACGGAGAGTGTAAAATGGTTGTTAAGCGAATTACAACCTTTTTCTACGAAGAGTCATATTTAATCTCAAGGTTGTATCTCAATCAAACTCAAGATTTTCAATAGTTAATAAAATTACAAAACAAACATCTCAAAGTAATTCCTCATTATTTTTTAAATATGATCTCGTATTACTGTAAAAGGGTTTACTCATTTCGCTATAAATTTTTAAAAATACATCTTTTCGTTTTTTGCCTCTCTTGTAAAATCGCTAAAACTGAGTTACAACCTTGTTTGATAGGGGTGTCGATATCATTGTTTCCAAAACAGATAAATATGCGACACCCCCAGACAACTGATTGACGTATTAAGTCACCTAGGACTCGATAACACGAAAAGAGTCATACCAGAGCTCAATCCTTTTTGATACTGTAGGTATCTGGAATGAGTGAATTTCCCCCTTAGAGGGAGTGTGAGCCGTATGGCTAAATCTGGATAATAAATGTGAATTAAATACTCAAATAATGAAATATAAATGGAAATAAAATAAATATGAAAGTGGTACAATATGGAAATATATATATTATAACATTAGATGGATGACTTAATGTCAGACCCAAACACATCGGCCTGTACCACATTTCGTTGGGTTCTTCCCGTTGATGGACTTTTAAAGCACCCTCGAGGATGGACTTTAGCATTTTTTCCAAATGTTATATCCGTCACCTGGTGATAATCGTATTTAAAGATTTGGAAGCTTTTTAGCCTGTTTATTTTTTTAAGTCTTCTCAAAAGAATTAAATGTATCAATTAAATTATCCTAAACACAACAACTACATGACTCTAATCTTCAGCAATACATCTCAGGATTTAGCTTCAATAGAAGGCCTCTAGCAGTATGGGCGTTATTATTTTAATCTCTTACACCCTTATCTATTATCTTAGAACTGAAATAACTATTTAATTTAAAATATTTGATTAATGCTCTCAAACCTAAAATTAGTTGGAAATATGAAGCTGATTACAAAAAAATCTACAATGATTGCAAATAAATCTACAAATCATTATTTTAGCATTCACCCTACACTTTCAAAAAACATTTCGCATTTCAACTATTATTATAATAGAGCACAAATTTCAGTATCGTCTCGTTTATTATTAAACCATGATCGCTTTTCATTACAGTTATATAAAAGTGCAATACTTAACTCTTCTGTCTGTATTTGTGACAACGTATCCATTGATGATATAAATCATATATTCCTTAAATGTTTTTTAAACTCTAAGTTATCTTTAACTTTGTATCAAGAACTAATTCAGAATGAGTTTTCATTGACCCTAAGTCATCTTTCTTGTCTTCTTCAGATGGTACTTGATCCCATCATAAATTTAATCAGAAATGCAAACATAGTGGTATAGTTTAAAAAAATAGACAACATAAATGATAAAAATAAATAGATTTTGTCTGATGCAATGATCACACTACACACACACATACATAACTGAAACAACCTATATTTTGTTAATAATAATTTAGAAGCAATATAAGCTGGTCACGGGTGGTGCCTTATGGTAAATTTTATTCATCTTTTTCAGATTTTTCAGCAAAATGGAGAGATTGGACTTTTGTAGTAGTTGACTCGTCAAATGTTGACGAGTAAAATTCCCTACTCTAAGGTTTTTCTAATGTTTTAAACAAGCCATACATAACTTCAGGATGCCACTTGACTAAATTAAGAATATAAGAACTCAATTTTAAAAAATCTATGGAGTGGTTTATCACGAATAACTGACTTGCTGCCACAAAAAAGCTGGGATAGATATCGTTCGAAAAAAAAATCAGTACAATTTGCATGAAAAACTATAAAAAATTACGCAACTCAAGAATTCTAATTATATGAAAATAAAAGTAGAAAAGTTTTGTTAAGTATTTTTTGACGATAAGTGTTTTACCATGTTGTTCTGCAACTTTCGAAAACTTTTTCTACAGACTCTATTTAGTTGCCAGTTAGTTGTGCCTTTTTGATTAATTTTACACACCAGAGCGTAACGTTGCCGAAGGGTTCTTCAAATATAGTGAAACCAAATTCTATTTTAATTATTAGCTAGTAAACTTTTTGAAAATGCTACGTATGAATTTTATTTATTACCAGAATGCTTTACTCGTAATCATTTACTTTTATGTGTAATATAGAGGTGGGAATATATGATATAATTGGCACAGAACACACAATGTATTTTTTATAATTTTCTATTAAACGCTTTTTATAAATATCAGTACTCGATTTGAAACATCTGAAAAGATTAGTGAAGATTGAGTTAGCAGGGTTATCTTTTGAAGCAGCTCATTAAAGTTTATCGCTAAATGAATGAACTTCGATTTAAGATCCTTTAATTTAGCTTTATTAGAGAATTAGAGAATTAACAGGAATGAGAAAAACACTTTAAACTAGGCAACTATGAGATAAAAGTGGTGCACTTATAACAGATATAAACAAAAAAATGCAGAGATGGACACAATATATAGCACAACTTTTTGAAAACAAAGAGAGAACAGAAGCACCAAAAGAATTTAAGGATGATACTGGGCCTGCCATTATACGAGACGAAATTGAATATGCAATGAAACAAGCTAAATGTAATAAATCTCCCGGGCCTGATGAAGTTTTCATCGAATTACTCAAAATTGTGAATACTGAATCTATTGATCTTCTTTTGGATCTATTCAATACCATATATAGAACAGGTATAATACCTAAAGAATGGCTCCAATCAACATTCATACTGCTACCCAAAAAAGCCAATGCAAAGGAGTGCAATGAACATCGCACCATAGCCTTAATGAGTCATGTCTTGAAATTGTTTTTAAAAGTAATTCACAATAGAATACATAAGAAATTAGATGAAGGCATAAGTAATACACAAATGGGATTTAGGAAAGGACTGGGAACACAAGATGCACTAGTAAGTGTTCTTTCGCAGAGATGCTTAGATATAAATCAGGAAGTATATGCCTGTTTCATTGATTTTGAGAATGCATTTGACAGAGTGCAGCATAATCGGCTTAAAGAAATTTTATTAAATAAAAACGTAGACAGTAGAGACATTAGAATCATATGTAACCTCTATTGCAACCAAACAGCAAAAGTGAAAGTTGAAAACGAACTAACCGAGGATATCCAAATTTGCCGTGGGGTCCGCCAAGGGTGTATTTTATCACCCTTGTTATTCAATTTATACAGTGAAGCCATCTCAGAATTAGCGCTTGCCGAAGTCAGTGAGGGCCTCATAATAAATGGTGAGCCACTTAATAACATAAGATATGCTGACGACACCGTCCTTCTGGCAGGAACACTAGAAGAACTGCAACACCTTGCTGAACAACTAAATATATATTGCAACGATTATGGACTAAAAATAAATTTGAAGAAAATCAAGTTCATGATATTTACAAAAGCACAAAACATCAAAGTTAAGCTAGTACTATATAATACAGAAATTGAACAAATATCTTCGTACAAATACCTTGGATCATGGATCACAGAAGATACTGATCAGACAAAGGAAATAAGATTCCGAATTGAAATTGCACGGTCAACTTTTAATAGAATGAGAAAACTTTTTTGTAATCGCGATATCAATATATTCACTCCGCATAAGAATGCTTCGATGGTATATTTTCTCTACCCTTTTGTATGGGGTTGAAACTTGGACACTTAAAAACTCCAACATTCAAAACCTAGAAGCATTCGAAATGTGGTGTTACCGACGTATTTTTAAAATATCATGGATGGATCGCAAAACAAATGAACAAGTTCTCGAACAACTAGGAAAACAATGCGAAGTGTTAAATTCCATAAAAATCAGCAAATTGGAATACTTGGAGCACATCATGAGAAGTGAAAAATACGAACTACTAAGAAATATAATGTAGGGTAAAATCGAAGGCAGAAGAAGCGTAGGTAGACGTAAAATCACGTGGCTACGCAATCTCCGTGAATGGTTTGGATGCAGTTCAATTGAACTATTCAGGCTCGTAACCAACAAAATTATAATTACCAGAATGATTTCCAATCTCCGATAGGAGCGGAACATTAAAAAGAAGAATTTAGCTTTACTGTTAAAAAGTTTTTAAAAAGGTACTGTTTTAGTTGAGAACAAGTGGAATTCATCATATGGAGGAATGTTTAAAGTTCTGAGTGAGCTTTTAAATCCAAGTGGTATAATTTTGACGAATAAAGTTCTATTATTAGTTGTATCGTTAACGTTTTATTAGATTTGATTATAAAGAAATAAAAAGTAGAGTAGTAATGACTAAAACTACTTTAATCAAATTGAAGTAATTTCTTTGCAATAATCATCTCAGTTTAGAACTAAGACAAAGAATGGTTAAGTGCTATGTTTGGTCCGTACTTTTGTATAGTGCAGTAGTGTCGACGCTTAAAGTATCGATTATGAACAAAATTATGGCATTGGAAATGTGGGTTCATAGACGAATACTAAAGATACCTTGGACAGCATCTAATGAAGAAGTACTAAGGAGCGTCAACACCGATAGAGAACTGCTTAACACTGTTAAACATCGAAAAATGTCTTATCTGGGACACATAGTAAGGGGAAGTCGATATAAAATATTACAACTAGGGAAGTAGAGGTGTAGGAAGGAAAGGTTTCTTGGTTGAGGAACATTCGTGAATAGACTTGGATATCAAATGCGGGACAATTATTCCATATTGTAGAAGATCGAGAAGACTTCGCAATGGTGATCGACAACGTCGGATCATTCTGATATGGCACGCACAGAAGAAGAAGGTATTAGTATATGTCTTAAAGAAGATAATAAGTATAGGATTATTGAGATCCATTTAGTTAAATTATCTGGACCAGCCTTAGAAATTAGCTCATTTTTCAAAGAGTCTTACAAACAAATTTTACAAATCGATCTGGCTAATCTTTTGCACACAATTCAAAAACGATCAGAGACTTAAGTGCCGGTAACAGTAACAGAAGTACTCAACAATATTCAAAAACAGAGGTATTTTTGTTCATTTTGCAATAATGTTTTTCTTAATTACCCTTTTTTAGCATATCTCATTTTGTGTATATTTTTTTTCTGAAAAAGTTTTTTGTTGACGTCAAATCTCTAAATAGACAAGTTTTTAAGTTACGAGCAAAATAATGAGTTTGAAGTTTTGACTGTTTATTTATAAATAGTTCCACTAAAAAATAATGCATACTTATATGGAAGTCTCTTTGTACTCATACTACACATTCTAAATGTCAAAGCCGTCTATACATTTATGTCGAAAAGGGGCTAATTTTTTATAGCCTGAATTTATCGGAAATGTTTTTTAGTTATAAATAGAATACCGAAACTATTTTAACGATCGTTAGTTCATATTAATAAATATTTGCTACAATTAATAAAACAGTACCTAATTTTCAGTATTTTATATAAAATACTTTATATAAAATAATATTTTAATTGTATTACTGTGTTTAACCAACAAGGGGAATATAATAACTAATTACATTTCTAATAGAATGTTTATTTCTCTAAATGTTAGCTCTACTGAGCTAACGATCTGTTGATTGGAAATTTGACTTCCAGTTACTCAATTAAAGCGTGCTCTGCATAATAATAAGGGCTGTCAGATGAAGGGCAATCATCACCAACCGACACGAACGTAAAGCAGCCTATAATTTCGTAATCCGTAATAGTTTGAACATAAGCCAACCTGAACAGCACATAAATATATTATATGCTTTAGTAAAGTTGTAAAATATGTGTAATTACGATACTTGGGCGAAACAAAAACATAAATAAAATAAAAAAATATAAAAATATATGTTATTAAAACACAATTTGTGTATCAGACTTATTAACTTACTGACAATACTCTGATAAAACCGAAAACGTTTTAATGTTTCAAGTAATATACTTTTTGATAATTCTAAAATTTAAATACAGTAGAAGCTCTTTATTCTCAGGGTACATGTTCAATAAATATGCGGCGAATACACAAACCGTGAATATGGAACGATAATTTATTTCGTGTTATAGGGATACGCAGATGTGAGGTTAAAACTAGAAAAAATTAAGAGAACAAATACCCACACCAGCACGCCTATAAATACAAGAGAACTGATGAGAGACGAAAATCTTAAGAAGAGTTATGCAAATCAAATTAATGAAAGAATGCGAATAATAGAACAAAATGATGATATCGAAAAGATGGTCAATGATATTAAAGGAACGATTCTGGCAGTAAACAGGGAAGTTAAAACACAGATCAGAAAGAGAAATCATAACGAATGGATGACGGACGAAATTATGGATCTAATGGAAAAGCGAAGACAACATAAAAAACAACGTAATCAAGACAAATACAAACAGTTACACAAAGAAATTCGCCAGAAGGTTTAGAAAGCAAAAGAACGTTGGATAGTGGAAAGGTGCAACGAAATAGAACAATTGCAGGAAAAAAGAGATAGTTTTGGACTACATAAGAAGATCAAAGAAATATCGAATATACACAAAAGCCACCACAGAACAAGAATACGCAACGACAGAAACGAATACATAGAGTCAGAAGAGGAGATAGCAATGGCGTGGAAAGAATACGCAGAAAGACTTTTTAATGACGAAAGACCAACACAACCAACGAGCAAACTTCCTTCCGAAAACTTATCAGGGCCATCAATAATGCGAAGTGAAATAGAATATGCAGTTAGAACCACAAAGATGTACAAAGCAACAGGTCCAGATGAAATTAATATAGAAGCAATGAAACTAATAGACGAGGAGAATATCGAAATCTTGGTAAAGCTGTTCAATAGAATTTATGATACTGCGTTACATTCCGCGAGAATGGCTGCAGTCATCCTTTGTGATGATCCCAAAAACAGCTAATGCCACAAAATGCAATAAACACCGCTTAATCAGTTTAATGAGTCACTTGCTAAAACTCTTTCTTAGGATATTACACTCAAGAATGTACAAGATACTAGAAGAACTTAGCGGGTCAACACAATTCGGTTTTAAGGAAGGACTAGGAACAAGAGAGGCAATTTTATGTTTGAACACCTTAATACAAAACTGTTTAGATTAACGAAAAGATGTCTACCTCACCTTCATCGACTACGAGAAGGCATTTGACAATGTTAAACCTGATATCATGATGGAACTACTACATAGGGCCAACATTGACCAGAAGGAGATCAGAATTATTCAGAATCTATACTGGAACCAAATGGCGAAGGTGAGGATTGATGAAGACCAATATACGGATGAATTTGAAATCCGGACAGGTGTCCGCCAATTCTGCATACTCTCTCCGATGCTTTTTAATTTATATGTTGAAAATATATTTGCGGAAACATTAGAAGACACGGAATTAGGCATTAAGGTGAACGGCATACCAATTAGCAACCTACGCTATGCGGACGACACAGTGATTATAACTGATAATTTGGAAGATCAGCAGTTATTACTTGATAGGGTGAATAGCATAGGTAAATAATATGGCCTCAAAAACAACATTTTGAAAACGAAATATATGGTCATTAGCAGAAACCCTCCAGAAAACCCGATAATATGCTTGGGTGACGATCGCATAAAACACGTGAAAACTTTTAAATACCTTGGCACCACAATCAATGACCAATCGGATCCACAACAAGAAATAAAAACCCGAAGACAAATGGCAAGACAACCTTTTGTGAAATTCAGACTGCTCCTATGTAATCAAAACCTAAATTTCGAAATACGCAACAGAATGGTCAAGTGCTACATATGGTCCATCTTGCTTTATGGCATGGAAACGTGGACTTTGAAAAAAACATCTATCAACAAATTTGAAGCATTTGAAATGTGGTCATTGAGAAGAATGATGCGCATACCTTGGGTGGATAGAGTTCGAAACGATGACGTCCTTAAGAGAGCCGGCGTGGAAAGAGAACTCTTTGAATTAATTAAAAAACGCAAGATTGGTTACCTTGGGCACATAGTGAGAGGAGCAAAATATGAAATACCACAGTTAATCCTACAAGGGAAGATCGAAGGTAAGAGAGGAGCCGGCCGCAAACAATTATCCTGGTTAAGGAATATTAAAGAATGGACAGGAATACACAATACAGGCGAGCTGTGTCACGCCGCCAAGAACAGAATTCTAGTAATGAGATAGTCGCCTACGCACTTTGGTGTATGGCATGTTAAGAAGAAGAAGAAAATAGGGATACGTTCTTAGGTGACGAAATAAAAAATCAAATAAATAAAAAATCAGTTTAATTGAAGCTTTTGATCAAACTTATTCATTAATTAGATATTATCTTCAGGTTTAGGCACAAGAAGAAGGTTTAAAGAATTTAGTAATTTTCTTTTGCTTGTCAGTTTTTAAAAACTCCTTCAATTCAGACTGATATTTAGCAGTGGCATTACCAATTTGCCTATTAGAAATAAGACTTCGTTCAATAGATAGATCAATATTCATTAAGAAATCAGAAAGCTCATTTGCAAAATTATTCTGAAAACTCCACTAAGATTTTTCAAATTAAATGTCTTATTTTCAGTGTTGATTAAAGTCTCTTCTTCAATAGGTTGTGAAAATAATATGTCCTCCAAGTCGGTTTTCGTGAAATATTTCTCTTACTATTCAAGCCACTCCTGAATTCACTTCACCTAATTCTATCTATTAGAACCCACCTCGTCCCATTACACTCGTAATTTCGGCAAGGTTTGCACTTAAGGTTTAAACTTGCACAAATTCGTTTTTATTCCACGCAGTGAGAACAGGCCCCAGTTTTTTCCAGCATGTTTTCAATGTGTGTAGCTTCATTTCTTGTAATGATTTTTTTACATTTACGATGCATTTTGCTATGTCAAATTTTTTCTAGCATTCCATAACATTCATATCAGGATCACATTCCATATTATTCAGTATCATTTTAAAGGTTTATCTAATGTAATAGAGCTTAAATGCATGGAGTATTCCTTGGTCCGTAGGTAGAAGCAAAGTAGTCGTATTTTGAGGTAAAAATGTCCGTTTTATATTTGGATGCACAGTTTTAAGTTCACGAGAAGTTTTCTTTATTAAATACTTACTGATCTATATCTGGTCTATATCCTCCACCAACTACCAGGTTTGCAAATTCTTCTGGATATCTTTCTGCTGCAGATATCTCTGCAGATGGAGTTTTTGTTATGATTTTAATGCTATGCAATGATTGCCGCACCTTAAATTTATTTAACCAACCTTCCGAAGTTTAAAATCTTCCATCTGCACATTTGGCATCACCAGTGTGACAGGTTCTTTAAAATGTAGACGTTTTGCGTTTTTTAAATCACCAAACGGCCGAAAAGTATAAAAAAAGCCACGAAAACTATGGAACAGGCGTAAGCCTATCAGAGAGATCCTCCTTCTCTATCCTTTATCCTTCTTAATAATGTGGTGACTTTATGATGTTCGACGTATGGTTGTTATCCATTCTTCTCTCTCCTGAGCGTGGTGTGCTGCTTTAGACAAAGAGTAATCGGTAGTGGTCTTTATTTGGTCTGACCATCGAAGTGGCGATCTTCCTCGGGTTTTTTTACCATATACTTTGCCATCAACCACTAGTCTTTCCACATCTTTTCTTTTGGCTATGTGTCCAAAATACATTTTGGTTGCATACATACATTACATTACACAATCAATATATTTTGGTTGATGATTGTGTTAAGTCTAGTATTGATGTCGAGTTCTATTAACATTAAGATATACAGTAGCGATAAAACAGATACGCTCTTTCCAGGCGCTGGTTTGTATTCTTTGTTATGGCCGTATCTTTTCAGATTTTAGTAAGATTTATAAGATTTCACAAGTATTTCTTCTTCGCATCCACCATTTTTTGTGATAACAGAACCTAAGTAATTGAACGGCTTACCTACCACTTCATACCTTCATAGGACTAATAGTATCTAGTTTGTTCAATATCTATTCAAGTTCATCTATTGATGAGGTAGTCTATCGATAAGCTAGATAAAAGGCCCAAAAATAACCAAAGAAGAAGTGATCCACGCAGTAAAACCTCAGAAAGATGGAAAAGCCATCGGTCCAGACAATATCAATGTCGAAATACTGAAACTAATTGCAGATAACGAAAGTAAAAGCCTAGACTTAATAACAGCACTATTCAATTAGATAATATGAGACAGGTAAAATACCAACAGACTGGCTAAAATCAACATTCGAAGCATTACCAAAAAAATCGAATTCCTCACAATGCGATGATTATCGAATCTATCTATCTATTTATAGCCCAAAATCTATTCATGTGTTGAATATAGGCCTCTCCCATTTGTCTCTGTCTTCTGTTTGTTTTTTCCACATTGGACTTGCGCTTTGCTCAATGTCATCTTTCCATCTCATTTGCGGTCGACCTCTTGACCTTTTTGCAGTATATGGTCTCCAGCGGCCAATTTCTTTATTCCATCTTCCATCCTGATATCTTTCGTTATGCCCAGCCCATTTCCATTTTAATTTCAATGCATGTTCGACAGCGTCTGTTGTTTCGGTTTTGCATCTTATCCACTCGTTCCTCTTTTTATCTCTCAACGATATTCTCAACATTTGTCTTTTCATAGCTCATTGAGTTTTCTTTATTCTATCTAAGTTGTTCTTGGTACACGTCCACGTCTGGGCACCATATGTCAGAACAGGTAGGACGCATGCATTGAATACCTTCGTTCTTAATTTTAAAGGTATTTTTTGGTTTTTGATAGTATATGAGAGTTTTCCGAATGCAGCCCACCCCATTCTTATTCTTCTGGTTATTTCTTTAGTCTGGTTACTTTTGTCTGCTCTGATAGCTTGTCCTAAGTAAATATATTCTTGGACGTATTCTATGTTTGTTCCACCTGTGGTAATTACTGATCTGTCTTCTGTATCAGTCATTATTTTAGTTTTCTTTAGATTCATTTTTAATCCTTTCTCAAGAGATGTTTTTTCTAGGTCTGAAATCATTATTCGTAGTTGTTCCATAGTTGTTGCTATCAGGAGTACATCATCGACGAATCTTAGATGATTTAAATATTTCCCGTTTATACAAATCCCTTTATTGTCCCAGTCTATAGATTTAAAAATGTCTTCCAACGCCAGAGTAAATAGTTTGGGTGAGATGAAATTCTAATTGAAATGTTAAAAGAAGGAGGGGAAAAGATAAAAGACTACCTAAAGATGCTTTTCAATAAATGTTTGTTTGAAGGACAAATACCGCAAGAGTGGAACAAGGCAAATACAATTCTGATATATAAGAAAGGAAATAGATCAAAATTAGCTAACTATAGACCAATATCTCTCTTGTCACAAATCTATAAAACTTTCACTAAGGTGATCACAACTAGACTAAACAACAAATTTGATGCATACCAACCAGTTAAACAGGCAGGATTTAGAAAGGTTAACAGCACAATCGACCACCTTCATACGCTTAAAATATTGATAGAAAAGACCAATGAATACAACCTTCCAATATACCTAGCATTTGTTGACTATGAAAAAGCGTTTGACAGCATAGAACAATGGGCAGTAGAAGAAGCGCTAGGTGATTGTCGAATAGATTCACGGTACAGAATGTTAATCCACAATTTATATCAAAACGCCACTATGAGAATTCAGCTAGACAGAGATTTGCAAACTCCATTAATTAGAATTTGTAGAGGTGTCAGACAAGGGGATACAATGTCACCCAAACTATTGACGAGGTAGTACTAAGTATCATTTATTCCTCATTTCCATCTATCTAAGACAAGGCGCATTAGGTGTTCGCTATATCGCTTAGTTAATATCGAGATTCGCCAGTCTAGTTCGGGGGTAAAACGGGGTAGTCATATCGACGTTTGGAAAAATACGATGTGGAAATGTGGTAAATAATTTCAAGCTATAGTAGTAACACTTATTTTTTATTTTTTATACCCTGTCAGCATACACATACTCTGTCAGCATAAACTTATTTTAAAAAGAAAGAACCTTGTTATAAAACGTACAATATTTTCTGAAATGAGTCGGTGAGTTGATCTGATCGACATGCAATCCGAAGCTGATGGACAATTTTGTTTCATCTTTGAATATCAGGATTACCTTATAAAATTCGTGCAATTAAATTCTTTAAGACAGATGAAGTAGTTACACATTTTATAGAAATTTTTTGCATTTTTGGAATACCTTTAATACTCCAATCGGATAATGGCCGTGAGATCATTAACACAGTAATAAATGAACTAAAAAATATGTAGCTGGATTTAAAAATTGTTCATGGAAAGCCCCGGAATGGTCAGTTGTAAGCCAGTGTTGTCGAAAAGGCTAGTCGTAAGTATCAAATGAAACCAACAATT
Organism: Diabrotica undecimpunctata; assembly: GCF_040954645.1. Classification (NCBI taxonomy): domain Eukaryota; kingdom Metazoa; phylum Arthropoda; class Insecta; order Coleoptera; family Chrysomelidae; genus Diabrotica; species Diabrotica undecimpunctata. The sequence continues at coordinate 104,147,505 of NC_092810.1, forward strand.
CCTGGTATTCTTTAAATCTTCTTCCTCCACTTAACCCAGACTTGAAGGAACATATGTAGATTCAAGTGTATTTAAAAAGACGTTAAATGAAAATCTTATAACAAATAACAGCCTAATTTTTTGTGGCGTTTGTGATTCTGAATGTTCGAATGGTTGGGTATATCTCGTGCAATGAGTTTGTTTATAACTGTTGTGTTGAAATTAACGAAAATAATAAAAATAATTTAAGGTGCCTAATATGATGCTATATTAGGCACACATGTATTAGCACACACATACTACGATCTACGCTAACAGAGATTATACACGTGGACTTCTCCAAAAGATAACACCAACAATATATTCAGAAACCAAGTAGATTTTATAAAGATTAACAAAAGGTTTCGTAATGGAGTACAAAGTGCAAAAACCAAGCACAGATGCAGATACGGACCATATTCTATTACTAGCAAACGTCAACATTAAACTTCGAAAACCGGAGAAAAAGTTGAAACCACCAAAAGAAACATTAAAAACCTAAAAGACGACAACTACCAACAGCAACTAAACGCAGAGATAAATAAATTAACTGAAGGAAGCGTGGAATGGACAGATATGAAAAAATCCAAACTAAAAGCGGGAAAAGAGATCCTAGGCGAAGACTAACACGGGGGAAGAACAGCACATAAGTGTTATTTATCGAACTCATCGTCCTGAAAAAGTTAACGTCTGGACTGGCATTGAGGGCGACTGTAATAGTAGTGTATATCTCGATTTATTACAGAATCATGTTCTTCCCGCTATTTTCAATCTTCCTGATGTAAATCTGGAGAATTTTTGGTTACATTAAAACGGCTGCTCACTCGAATAATTAGGGAGTAATTAAATAATACTTTTCCGAATCGAGTTGTCAGTGGAACATGCCATATTAAGTGGCCTGCGCGATCTCCAGATCTTACACTCATAGACTTCTTTTTTGGAGACATTTAAAAAACATCATCTACGATCATCCGGAGGCTAGAACCCAAACTTTAAATGAATTAAGAATCCGAATAAGAGAAGTCTCCAATTCTATTAAGCAGAAACTCTTACATCTATCCGCAGAAGATTTTATGACAGATTGAGATACTGTTTAGCCATAGAATGTCAAATATTTGAATCATTTCTCTAGCGCATAAAGAAAATTAGGTCTTATTTTATTAGGAATTATTTTTTATTTTTAATAAGAGTATATTTTTTGTTTTATCTTTTTAAAGAAATGCGCCTTTATGTTTAATTCAACCACAAAGAATTTTTAACATTATTAAAAACTGATACAAATGCACCGCCTTGTAATGGTCTGTGTATTTTTATCTAGTTGAAGTTATAAGAAATGAACCGGGTGTACGTAAACAAAACAAAAATCGACGGATGGAGTTGCATATCCCTTACGTTGTTATGTGTTAATCATTATTTTTCTCGTTTTCTGTCTAGGTGTCGGAGCGGAGGGGATCGGAGAATTACAATTACCTTGCACGAGGCAATGTTGCCGATTTCGGCGCTTTATGTATTTGCAATATCTAATCCAAAACTTAACGTAATGTATCTGCATTTCGTACTATATTAACAATATATTACTGTTAAAGTCAAGATTATCCGTTTAATGTCGAGATTATCCATTTTCAAAGTGTAACCGTAACATATAATATTGAAAAGCGTTGGAGAGATAACCCATTCTTGACGAACGCCGGAAAAAGAAAAAACGTTTTAGCAAATCTGGATGTATTACGTGATCCACGTATATAATACAAATAACACTTTGTAATTTGCCTGGTATATTAAATATTATGATCACATATTAATATCTAAGCGGTGGGCAACTTCCGTAACAGATGTTAGAACATATAGAGGCGCAAATTGCGATTCGGACCATTTCTTGGTTATATCGAAGATAAAACAAAGAATATCAATGGTAAGAAAAGAGAAAGGCGCCAAACAAAGAAAATGGAATACATATATGTTTAAAAATCCTAAAAAGAAGAATGAGTACCAGCAGAAAATAAAAGTAATATTAAATGAAAGAGGAGAACTAAACAACATTGAAGAAGAATGGAATATCATCAAAACGACAATTACAAATATGGCAAAGGAAACATTAGGTGAAACCTCAAGCCAAAGAAAACGAGGAATGGTTTGACCAAGATTGCCAACAAGTAATAAATAGCAAAAATATAGCTAGACAGAAATGTCTACAAAGGTATTCCAGATCGAATAGAAAGGCATATGACGAACTCAGAAAAGATGCAAATAAAATATGCAGAAGGAAAAAGAGAGAAATGTTGAATAGAAAAATACAACAAATTACAGATTATAATAACAGAACAGAGGCTAGAAAATTTTACAAAAAAATCAAGCAATGCACCCAAGGATACATAACAAGATCAACAGTTTGCAAGGACAAAAATGGGGCAATTATCAGCGAGAAAGAGGAAATAATGAAAAGGTGGAAGGAGCATTTTCAAGAGCTGTTAAACCCAGAAAAAGAACAAAACGAAGATGAAGAGATAATTCACCACACAGCAGAACAACTAGTTGAGCAACCAACATTGGAAGAAACGATAAACGTCATAAAACATCTAAAAAATAACAAAGCACCTGGCACAGATGGAATAACTGCAGAACTGATAAAGAATGGTGGACATGCGCTATGGAGGCGTATCCATAAACTAATCGACCGCATATGGACACTAGAAGTCATCTCAGAAGATTGGAAAGTGGGAATCATACTTCCTATGTACAAAGGGGGAGACAAACGACTCTGCAAAAATTATAGGGGCATAACAGTTTTAAATGTCATCTACAAGATATTATCAGGAATTATATATAGCCGCCTGGAATCGTTTTCGGAGGAGATTATTGGTGAATACCAATGTGGCTTCAGACCAAAGAGGTCAACTATAGACCAAATACATATGTTAAGAGGTATACATGAAAAATGTGTTGAATATAACATACCTATTTACAACTTGTATATCGATTTCAAACAGGCGTTTGATGGAGTAGATCGACAAAAGATGTTAAAGCAACTATCTATGTTAGGGATACCCAATAAGTTGGTTAAACTTATACGAATGACTCTGGCGGGTTCCAAAGCTATGGTGAGAATAGATGGAGATATGACAAAGGCCTTTGATATTGAAAATGGAGTTAGACAAGGGGATGCCTTATCAACAACACTTTTTAATCTAACTTTAGAAGCTGTTGTTAGAAAACTGGATGTAAACGGCTGTATTAATACAAGATCTATGCAAATATGCGCATATGCGGATGATGTTGCCATAATAAGCCGCAACAAAAGGGTATTGAGCGAAAAAGTCATAGAACTAAAACGAGAAGCTGCTACGTTTGGTCTATATATAAATGAAAGCAAAACAAAATATATGGAGTGCACAAAATCGAATGAACATGAGATTCTGAAGGTAGACAACCATACCTACAAATATGCCTCCACTTTTCCCTACCTAGGCTCAATAATAAATGACAACAACAACATCAGTCAAGAAATACAAGCACGAATTCTTAGCGGTAATAAGTGCTTTTATGCATACAAAGACTTAATGAAAAGTAAGTTACTGAATCGTGAGTCTAAGCTGAGAATCTACAAAACAGTAATTAGACTAGTGGTCACATATGGATGTGAAACGTGGACCCTCTCAACCACTGATGAAAATCAACTGAGAATATTTGAGCGCAAAATACTAAGGAGATATTTGGACCAACCCAATGCAGCGATAGTTCGTGGAGAATTAAAATGAACCACGAGCTGGATGAACTAATGCAGAGCGCAGATATTGTCAGATTTGTAAAATCACAAAGACTAAACTGGCTTGGTCACCTAGAAATAATGCCAGATAATCGAGCTGTAAAAGTAGTCCAGAGATGGAAGCCCCAAGGAAACAGAACAAGAGGAAGGCCCCGTAAAAGATGGATAGACGACGTAGAGAGGGATCTTAAAACCATTAAACATCAGGCAGTGGCGAAGGAAAGTATCCGACAGGGCAGAATGGAAGAACATTGTTAAGCAGGCCAAGACTCACAAAGGGTTGTAGCGCCATTAGAAGAAGAAGAAGAAGATTAAATTTTATTGCAAGTATCGTTTCCTCAATTTAATTGCGTTTAAAAATAATATACTAAATTTTGTTTTGTGCATTCGACGATACACCACCCTGTTGTCACATCCTTCGAAGGCTAATTAAAAAAAGACTAAAAATAAGAGCAATTCTTAAAAATACTATTCTTAAACAACAAATGTCTACTTCTACCAGATTTTTATACAAGCAATAGAAATAATAAGATGTTTTTAAATACAAAAATTAAAGATTAAAGTTAGAGTTAAAAAATCGAAATCTTTGATATATGGGCTATCATGGGCTAAACTGCAACATCACAACTATAGCAACTAACATTTATAATACAACAACCTTTCTTTTTTTGAAACGTTTAGAAGTTTAAATTTTAATTTACTTTTGGGGATGAATGCAGTAAATAAAATATAGTTTTAAACTAGTTTGAAGTTAATGTTTTGAATAGTTTTAATTAGAAACTACTGGTTTTGGCGTATCAATTAGGTCGAAATCCTTAACAAATTATTCTGCGTTGTAAATCCGAAAGATATAAAAACTTCAATAATTGGATTTTAGTAAATACAAAAAAGCGTTAACAATTTTATTGTTTGTTTTCACAAATTTATTTGTGAAACTAATTTATGACCAAACAGACGTTTGTCTGTTCGTCCGTCCATCCAGTATTCGAATAAAAAAAACTGTAATAGATAGAGAAAAACTGACGACGGATTTCGATTCAGCGCAAAGTTATTACGGCAAAAATTGTTAAAACCGAAACACTCATTTTTGTTAAAAAAAAAATAATACAAACTGTATAACTCACAAACGACTAGGTATAGATACACCTATTTTGATAACATACTCGTCTTGGTTAACTTCCGGTCATAAATTTTGTTCACTTCCGGTAAAAATTTCTGTCGACTTTCGGTTTATTTTGATCTTCTTGGATATCGATTTAGTTGTGGAATAAACGATCGATTTAATTTTGATCCGCAACTTCGCTTGCAAAATAAAAATTAGCACAGAAAAATGATTTTCGCACCGATAAAGATTTTTGCTTCCTTCTTTGTTGTGTTATGATATTTTAGCTGTTTTTCTTCCTTTACTATTACACTGTCGAGCATAAACTTAATCTTTTTTAACTATTTTTGATTGTAACATATTTTACTAATGGATTCTTAAAAAAGTTGTTGTTTTTGCTGTTTCGGTAAACGTTTGAGATAAAAAAGGTCCCTTACCCTAATTCCTTAAAAACATTATCAGCATAGTTTTTGTTTCTGTGGTTTTAACGACAATTGTAAATTATTCGTGTAGTGTTGACATTGTCAGTGGAATGCAATGAGTATAATTTCTATTGTGGCGGCGTTAGAAGATAGTCACGCGAAAATGCGAGAAACGTTGATGTAAGTCTCTCGAGTGTGCAACGAGTATGGCGACGGTACAAAGAGACCGGTCTGCTTACTCGAAGACCTGGTTAAGGTCGAGGTAGAATTACAACAATTACAATTCTAGTGCTTTGAGAACTGAACGGTCAGGGCTGTTTCCCTTCGAAATCATCTGCAAGAATTGAGAAATGAAAACGTAAGTGGATGGACAGTTAGGAGGCGACTTTGTGCTGCCGATTTATCTTCTTGAACTAGAGTAACTGGACCGCCGCTTTCCCGTGAACCCGAATTTCCAGATTAAATTTTTTACTTGGCTTGTTTTTTGATGAATCAAAATTCTGTCTTAGGAGCTCAGACAAACGTGTAAGAATGTGGCGACGTCCAGGTAAGAGATATGCTCAACAATGTGTTGCAGAACGATTTTCATTTATGGTTATTATTGGAGATAACGCAACATTTATGCATGATGATGCACGGCACCAAACTGCTCGGATAGTTACTAAGTATCTTAATAAGTTACATTATAAGTTTGATGGTACTCTATTTAATTTTATTTTGGAGCATAACCCATGCATTTAGGCTACTTGAACCACTGTAGATAACCTTAGCTGTTTGTTAAAAGATCTAAGTTATAAAAAAATGTTATGCATTTTGGTGTGTACAACTTTAAAAATTCTTATTTTTAAAAAAATTTGGAATTTGGTAAAAGGGCACTAAAATGTTTTTAAATGTTTTAAGTGAAACTGGTGGTTTTTTTCTTATGGACAATACACACATACACACACACACACACACACACACACACACACACACACGAATGCACACACAAATATTTATAAAATAAGGTCAGATTGATTGAGGGTTTCTAAAAGAAGTTTAAAAAGTAAAAAGTTTTTAAGTCTTTATTATTAACTTGGTTTTTTGGTGATATGGCAAGGCTGTCAAGTTACTTCTGTCATATAAAACCGCCAGTTTCACTTATAATAAAAAAACAAATAAAAAAAAATTCATGCCTTTTTAACAAATTAAACAATTTTAAAAAAATTAAAACTTTTTAAGTAGTACACACCAGAATGTATAAGCAACAATTTTTTATAACTCAGCTCTTCTAATAAACAGCTTAGGTTACCTACATTGGCTTGGTTTAAGTAGCCTAAACGCATGGATTATGCTCCAAAATTAAATTAAATACAAGTACCATCGAACTTATAATGTATTGAAATAATTCCTTTCAGCAAAAAATAGTCAGCTAAGAACCAACTAGATGTAAAATAGAAATTGATGGCATTAGTATTGAACAAGTAATGAAAATAAAATACCTGGGAATTACACTGTCTAGCTATGGAGACCTGGACAAAGAAGTGAGAGATCAAGTACAATAATCAAATAGACTGGCAGGATGCCTTAATAACACTATATGGCGAAACAGACACATTAACACTGAGATAAAGTCCAGAATTTATAAAGTCAGTGTAAGGCCAATAGTGACATATGCCTCAGAAACAAGACCCGATACATCCACAACGCAAAGGCTACTAAAAACGGCAGAGATAAGAGTACTGAAAGGAATTACAGGAAATCGCTGAGAGATCGAAAGAGAATTGAAGACAAAAAAAAAAAATTTAGGTAGAGTGTATAAATGAATGGACACAAAATCAAAAAAAGAATGGATTAACCACATAATCAAAATGAAGGAGACCCGCGTCGTCAAAATAGCAAGAGATAAGTCACCAATCGGCAGAAGAAGTATCGGACGACCGCGCAAAAGATGAAGTGACAACCTTCCATAGAGGTATTAATCCGCCAATGAACAAGCAGAATTGCTTATAAAGACGAAGAAGAAGAAATAATTCCTTGTACTGATATGTAAGTGATTATCATCATCATCATCATTCTTAGCATATTCTACTGATTATGGTGTAGCCTCCCTTACATATTAATTCTTCATATCTGCCCACGATTGTCCAAAATTAGCTTTTCTGTACCATGTTGTACCGGCTTGTTTCCTTATGTCATAGTTTCATCTTAAATTTGGACGTCTTGTTGGTCTCTTGACGCCTCTTGGATACCACAGTGTAATTCTGGACAATAGGTGGACCACCTATTGTCAGTTTTTCTCGCTAAATGTTCAGCCCACTGCCATTTTAAGGATTTAATTCTATGGATTACATCAATAACCTTGGTTTTCTGTCTGATCCATTCTATTCTTTTTCGGTCTCTCTTTGTTATACTTTGCATACATCGCTCTATTGACTTTTGAGTGACTTTAAGTTTTGATATTATCTCTTTCTTTAGTGTCCAAATTTCGCAGCCTTATGTCATGATTGATAGTATAAACTGATAGAATGCTTTTTTCTAAAGGGGAATAGCTAGTTTCATTATTCTGTTGATTTCTGAAAGTGAGGAGCCAGATCTATGTATTAATTGTCCTAGGTATACATACTCGTCTACTGTGTCAAGTGCAGTGTTGTTTATTATTACATCTTAGACATCCACTAGTTCGTTGTACATGGTTTTTGTTTTTGTCAAGTTCATTTGTAGGCCCCCTTCATTGCTAGCTACATGTAGGTCGCTTATAAATTCTTGTAGTTTTGCAGGATTATTAGCAATCATTACGATGTCGTCTGCAAATCTTAGATGACTGAGGTATTCTTCATCAATGGGAATACCTTTGTTCTGTCAGTTCATTTTGTTGAATATATTTTCTAGAGTTGCAATGAAGAGCTTTGGTAGTGGAAAATTCTGGACTGTTTTCATAAATTTTTACCTTAGCTTTTGTTTGTCTGTATATATTTGGTAAAGTTTCTACGGTTTGTCATGTTTGATATGTAAGTATTATTTCTTATATTATTTTATTAGATATAAAAATAACTCATTGAACCTTTGCACGAGTTAACATCAGATTGAAGCTGATCTTCAATCTGATGATCTCCTCTCCTTCCCACTGTAAATAATTTTATTATACATACATTTGCTTGGTTATGGTTATGGTAGATCGAAGAAGGGCTCATTTATATGCCCTTTAGATATTTAGACCTCCTAAGACGGGTCCATTGTATCACCCCTACTATATGGAATAGACCCATAACTAAAGTGATCAGCAGGGGCTTCAAGTCTGAGCCCTTTCTGCCGTTCTGTACATCTAATCTTTTAGTTACCTTGTGGCCTCACAGAACATCTACAAGTATCTTTAAGGATAACTCTGGCCGGTAAACATACTGACCACCAGAGAGCACCTTCTACGGTCTAGAAGGAGAAGTTGGGCTGTAAGATTTTTAGATGACCCCACTATGTGGAGCCTAGCTTGTCTTATACCTCCAAAACTGGCCCAGAAGTCCTGGAACCTCCGCAGAAAAAGCTTTTTGAGACTACCCCGACCAGTACTGAAGGGCACTTTATTCACAGATCACACTCCAATCGAGTCCCACCGGCAGAGTGAATGAGCCCCTGTAGTACCAGAGCGTCAGCCCGTTCGTTCCTTTCCACGCCTGTGTATCCCGGTACCCATACATTATATATATATATATATATATATATATATATATATATATATATATATATATATATATATATATATATCTATTTTAACCCTTATTTTCGTGAGGCCCTGAAGATGCTGTAAACAGCGAAACCGGTCGCCCAATCTTTGTTTTAATAAAAACCTAAACAACCTAATACGGATCGTGAGTATAAGCGGATTCAGAAAAAGATACAACACACTATACTACATATTCACTATGAAACAGATAATAGAGAAAGCCTTAAAGAAAAACAAAGAAATATACGTAAGTTTTATATACATGGAAAAAGCATTTTGTTCTATCAAAAGGAAAATTCTATGAGAGCCTAAAGAAGAAAAAAAAGAAAATCTGATAGACACAACTAAAAGTATATATATGGAAACAATAAATACAATAAGAATACAAAATATCCAATCGCAACCAATAGAAACAACACAAGGAGTTCAACAAGGAGGTAGTTTAAGCCCAGTACTTTTCATAAATGTAATAGATGAGATAGTAAAAGAATGTAATAAAAAGTGTAAAAAATACTGTATATGATGGAATAAAATGCAAATTATAAGTGCAGAGATATGCGTATTTGCAGATGACACAGTTTTATTCGCCGAAATAGCAGGAAAACTTAAGCACGATTTAAAGAAATGAAACTTAGAAGACAAAAATACAACCTAAATGTAAATAAAGAGAAGACACAGATAATGAAAATCGCAAGAAAAAACGACACGGAAGACCAAATCAAAGTGATGATAGATCAACAAAGAATAAAGCAAACAACCACATACAAATACCCGGAAACCGTAATAAATAACAGAAGGAGCAACGAAAACAATCTCAACAGTAGACTAGAGAGTACAGAAAAACTATTCCAGGCTGTAAATATAGAATTTCTTAACAACAAAGAGATATCAAAGAAAACGAAGATGGCAATATGTAAAACCATATATAGGCCAACGCTGACCTGTGGAGCAAAGAACTGGATCTTAAACTGAAGACACCAGAGTAGGATACAAGCAGCAGAAATAAAATACCTTAGAAGAACTATAGGCCAAGAAGAACGAAGAGATTCAAAAATAAGGAAATAAGAAACAGACCTAAAACTAAACCTTTACTTGGCATAATAAAAGAGAAAAAATTAGCATGGTTCGATCATATAACACGAATGGACAATAGCAGACAAATGAAAAGAGTGTAGAAAGCTAAAGCAATAGGGAAAAACAGAAGAGGCAGACCAATAAAAGGGTGGAACAGCGACATAGCAGAGATATTACAGAATTAGGGAAAATCTTGGCAAGAAGCAACAAAAATGGCGAAGAGCAGAAAAGTATGAAGAAAATTCATCAAAAGCTAGAATTAACTCGCTCGATACCTAACGGTAAAAGAGGAACGATTATGTAAAAATGTATGTTATAACCATAAATTAAAGATTTACCGACCGTGAAATGTGACACCTAAAAGTACAGTCAAATAATAATTTTAAGTTACGTGTTAGTGGTAATCTTATATTGGTTTGCGCAAATTTAACAAACACGTATAGAAGGAGTACTTTTATTAGAATATACATTTTATAGTACGAATATTTTGCAAAAGAATACTCCCAATAGAATCTAAATTCGGTTTGTTATTTCAGTTCGAACTACACAAAGTATACTCACGGTTTTTAAAAGGAACATATGAATATTATATATACTGAATTCTTTTTGAGAAAATATCAAAAATAAACTGATATGAAAGGAACTCTTGCTGTTGCTATTGGAACTGAAATCCCTTATTAACGTTGGCCGAAGACGATAGTATGACACAACAAAACGTATATAAATCAATAAATCACGTATATAGGAAGAGCTTATATATTGCATTGGAACATACCTGAAAAGTTCAGATTTGTCCAAATAAAATATACTTAGGATTAAATTTAAAATTTCCATGAAAATGCAGCAATAACAATAGGCAAATTTAAAAATTATATGGTTAATAATTTTATAATTTGTTTTTAAGTTATAGACTTAGCGTTTAATAATAATGTTACAAAAAATGTTGAAATAGATCATTGCATAAAAATTGTTTTTAAAATTTTGCCAAAAAATAGCAGAGGAAGCAGTACACCATAATAATAAGCATTTATTGGTTTTTCATATTCAATTTCATATAAAAAAGACAACAAAAAACTTTTAATGAGAATAAGCCACAATTTGAAGGTTAAAATAAGTTTATTGACGTTTCAATTTTCACTTCAGAAATCGTTTTCAAAATACAAACATTATTAAACTAAACAAATTTTGTTTTTTGTTACTTGGTGAAAAATTCTTCTAATAATTTAATTTTATCTGACTCATTAATATTGACAATTCAGACATATACTATACATTTTAAAGCAGACGACTTTAAATGATATTGCCAATTTTGTTGAGTTGCGTTCCTGGGACGACTTTATCGGAAGATACTTCATTCGATTACATGAAATCAACTTCAACTTGAGAATATCTGTCCTAAACATGGTATGTAATTCATCTTTAAAAAGACAACCACATGCCATGAGGACAGTAAAATTCTCCTGTTAGTGATTCCATAGTAAATCATGAGAAAAAAACCAGGAAAAAAAAACATAATATTATCCCGACATGACAAGTATTTGGTCTTACATTTAGTTTACTCCCAATAAACACCAAATTCTGATTTTATATGTTTGTTATTTAAAAAACATAAATAATATATTCTCGATATGTTATTGACGTACTAATATTACAAAATTAGAGAGTGATGATACATTGGCGACTAGAACAAGATTAAATATATCAGCTATAATGGAATTATTGACATTATGTACAAAATAATAAATTCTATTAACAAAATTTTGGTCTAGCAATGGGTTCCAGTTTATCTCCATTATTAGCCGATATATTTATGGAAGATCTTGAAACAAATATTATTTCTAAATAAAATTTAAAACCCACAGTATTGTGGAGATATGTAGATGATGTATTCTCAATAAAACTCAGTCTTATTAGGCTTTTAAGGGATGATTCTCAAATTCCACAATTCATACCGATTCACGTTATGAAAAGATTGTTAGAAATTGTAAATTACATTCGCGTCAATGCAAAAAAATTATCTGCAATTTAAAAATTTCCTTGAGGAATTAAAGGACAAAGAACTTCCAAATGCCATTAATTTATTTTATATTGTTAGATGGATATGTAACTATCACGTTTTAAATCGATTTGTAGACTTGTTTCATTCGATTTGATCGACCGATTAATTTCAACAGAAAAGGAGGTAACCTGTTCAGAATTAAACGATGAAGAGTGGAAACAAGACTTAATGTTTTTGACTGATGTCATGGCACATTTACAAATACTGTATTTACAATTGCAGGAAAAGGATAAAATAATATCGGCCCTCTCACTGTATATATTTAATTGTCAGTCTAAATTAGAATTTTTTCAAAAGTAATGACATTTAAAATAAAACAGTTTTTCATTTTGCTCGAATTTAATAAAAATTGTTCCAATATTAAACAAGAAAAACTCAAATATGTAAAGAAGCTAGAAGGCATGGTAGAAATTCCAAAATAGATTTTAAGACTGGAAATATTTTAAATCCTCTCTTGATTTTTGATAAGTCTATTTGAAATTAACATATTTCAAGACGAGTTTTTAATTTTCAATACAATTGAAACAAAAACATCTGGAGAATTAGAATTAATAGAGATGTAATAAGATCAAACTATATATTTAAAAGGATACTAAAAATTCCATGGACTAGCAGAACCAGAAACGAAGAAGTTCTTCGAAGAATGGGACATCAACGAACTCTATTAAATATTATTAAGAGGCGTAAACTAGAATATCTTGGACATATAATCAGAGGACCAAGATATGAGTTCCTTCGGCTAATTCTCAACGGTAAAATCGAAGGAAAGAAATGGATAGGACGGAAGAAACTCTCTTGGTTGAGGAATTTGCGGCAGTGGACAGGTTTGACAGCGGACCAATTGCTATACGTAGCGCAAGACCGAGATCAGTATAAAAATATTATAAGCATGGTAGTCGCCGACTACCATGCTTATAATATTTGTGCCTTAGAGTGCCAGATATGGCACTCTAAGAAGAAGAAGATATATTTAAAGTATAAGTCCATGCAGATGACTGAATTTTGGAAATTTATACCAGAATCCAAGTATCCTGAATTAAAAAAGGTTGCTTGTCGAAATATTTTTATATTCGGAACAACCTACTTACGTAAATCATTTTATTTCACTTTAAAATTAGTAAAATTTAAACACCGATTTTTATTAACCAGTAACTGAAAGAATTACTGAGAATTGCTGTCACAAATTATTCATCAAATTTTAAAGACTTATTATCAAAAGAAGTAAAATAAATGTGTTTAATTCTTAATATTTAAATACACACATTTTTTATTTATATGTTATATTTATACTTTTATTTATATGTTTTCACTAAATAGAATTTCTGTAACAAAAAACTTCTTAATAACTTTTTTTGAATAATTTTTTATTTCGTATTTAATGGCGACTGGCGAAAAATTTCTTTAAAAAATGGCTCAAACTGTCAATGAGCTTGGCCACCCCTGATCTATAATATAATAATCACTAATACATTTTACTAATAATATAATAATCACTTATTAATCTTTTGCATATCTTTTAAATAGTTTTATTGGACACTGGTAATCTTTAAATAGATACATTGGACTTAAAAGGAGAGATATCTTAAAAAATAGAGATATTTACGTGCTTTTGAATTAAAATATTAGTATTAAATTGTAAAATTAATAAAATCACCCGGATAGATATATGTAATTAGATATTCGTACTCTTAGATATAAAAAATGCGGTATAACTTTTATAAAAAACTTGAAATCAATAAATTAGAAAACACAGACACAACAAATTTAAGCAAATATTCTTTTCTTTCAGTCTAATATTCACTACTAGGCGATAGACATTTGTAGACGTGCTATAAAGAGATAAGTTGCTACCGAAACTATATCGCGAATTAAAAAAAAGTAATAGCTAAATATATTTGAAAATTCGTAGCTTCAGCAAAACAAAAAACTAAACAATATACTCCATCAAACATTTAGAAAATTTTCTCCGCCTTACAAGAAAACCATAAATTGGTGAAAAAGTATTTTTAATAAAAATTTTTGTATATTTTATTGAATTAAATGATTTATTATTTGTTTTTTTTTATGTAAAATACTGTCGTATCGTTTCATATCTTCACATAATATATTTCATGAAACACCGGTAGATCTTATGAGTTTATTGTTCTAGATAATAACAAAAAATATATAGTACAATATTAATTACCTACTTGTAGGATGTGGTTGCCTCTTACAGAGGATATGTGCTGCTACTGCTGCTGCTCGACCTCGAGACCCTTATCAGCTGTGGTCGAAGAGGAAAGCGTGGCACAAGAAAACAAGCGTGCTTCAAAACGTCACCGTTACTTTGTTTGCAGGACGCAGGAAATTTAATTCCTAAAACGAATGGGTGCTAAAACGTGAACGTGTCGCACGGGTGAGCGCTTTATTTTATTAGGTGTAAAAAGGGCTTCGGAGAAGGGAGGTTAGGTTGCGTCTTTGTGGTATACGAAAGCAATGCCCAGAGAGGACTGAGTCGAGTGAGCAACCGAAATACTCTCAACACAGACGCTCTCGAAATGAGGGATGCTGCGTCGTGCTCCCGCTATAGTTCGTCCTTTTTTCGCGCAGGACGAAGAGCGAGAGGAGTTCATGATTTCTGTTTGAACATTTTTAAATATTTCATTTTTATACGTGGAAACTATATTATACGTCGTACGCTCAGGGAATGGCTAATAGGAAATCAACAGCTGGCATACTTTAAATCATTATTAATACGGAAATATTTGTTATAATGAAAGGTAAACTGTGGAATTTTAAAGGCCAGCGCATACAGTTTTACACATTCCACGTAGGTACAGGTAGATGCATGATTTAAATATGTTTTGTTCATTGCTGGCACGGAAAAAGGGATGTAGGGTAAAATATTTTATTCATGTGAAAATGAACTATTTAGATTTTTCGACAATAATGGGCCACTACTTACATAAGAATATTTGTGGTTGTTCTTTTTTACATTTGTTAGCTTTATAGTATTATTAATATTGTTTATTTCGGTTGGTTATGAAAATAAAAGTGTTAAAAGAGGCTCGAAAAGACGAGGTATTTTTTGGCTGTATAACCTAATAACTTGGTTATATGTAACGACAACAGACAACAGCCTAGCAGCAGTAAACAAAGTCAAAATTTTCATGATGATCGTTAACATTCACAACGGATAGACACCACAAGAATAAAAAGATAGATATTTATTTTTCAACACATGTTCTCCTGTGACTTAGATTTTCAGCTGTTTCTTCTGATACTACTTGTACAAATTTCCAGTGTGTTCATAAAGAGTGGAAACGGTCTATTATCTCATGACTTAATTATTTTCAGAATTAAAACTCTGGGAGTGGCAACGTGGTAGTCATTGGTAAAATACTTTGTTATTTTTTGTCCGTGATAATCCCGAAAATTCGAGATTTACTTTGAAAAATAATTTAGTGCAATAAGCCGATGTGTATAATTAAAATAATACGTTAATGACAGTGATAAGGATTGGCCGTAAAACATTAAAAAACATTTGAGTGAATTAAAAACAAATAAACAAGATTAACTGATAATTAGTGAAGTATAAAAAATTGAACCGGTAATTACATCTAATTCTTGTCTGATTTTAAAGCGACGTTGCCAAACTGACAAGAATTTCTGAGTACAGAATAAAATCAATAACAGTATCACAGTGAAACGGTAGACATTGTGGAAAACAGTGCTTGACGCCGAAAATGGACAGATACCTGGAAAAGAAAACATGTCTGGACAGCGACGGAACAACGGATGATAGCACAAAAAAGAAGGACAAAAGAAGGAAAATAAAGATTTGAAGAAAGAAAATATGGAAATTACAAAGGAAAAACAAAGAAAAAAAAACAATGTTTTCATGAGTGGACTAGCAATTGAAATATACGATTAAAGCGTCTTAAAAGAAAGAATGAGCAACTTCATTAAACACTATTTGAAGCTGAAAGTTAAAATTAAAAAAGCACACAAACTGGGAGAGAAAACCTGTCTGATTGAATTAGCAGAACATGAAGAGAAGGTAAAGGTTATGAAAAATTAATCTAAACTAAGACATGTTGAAGAAGGAAAAGTATACATCAATGCTGATACTACGAATAAAAAGAGAGAAATTCAGAAAACAATTAGAAAACTTGCACAGGAAAAAAAGGAGAGAGGAAATGATGTAAGACTTGGTGGAAATAAAATATGGATCAACAAGGTCGGCTGGAAATGGGACAACAAAGAGAACAAACTAGTTAAAACAGGGACAAAAAACAAGTAAACAAATGTGCCGGAAATACTATGACAAACCAGGCAATGCCAATGGACATGAGTAGTTATAGAATAAGTAGTAAAGACAAAGATAGATCCATAAATAATGACCAAGGACTTGAGCAACGAGAGACAAGAAAGGGTAAACCCATAAAAATGCAGTCAGAAACGAGCGAGAAAATAAACAAACTATTTAAAACTCACATTAAACAAGAAAGAACTTAATGACATGGCCCACAATATAGGAGCAGTGCTTAAGCCCAAAGGATGGTCATTAGCAACATGGAATGTCAGAGGTCTCAACGGCAAAGAAGTAGAAATTGCTAAAGAATTTGAGAAAAATCAAATAGACTTACTGGGTATAACAGAGGTCAAAAACAAGGGAAAAACACAAAGATTTTAGAAAATGCACACTTCCTCATCACCGGTGGAGTGTCACTTGGCGAAAGGGGAAAAGAAGGGGTAGGCTACCTGATACACAGTAACCTAATAAAGAATATTCAAGATTGGGAATGCATTTCCAAAAGAATTTTAAAGGTAAGACTGGTAAATGCGGAACACAAACTAGTCAATATCATCGTTATGTATGGAATAAATGATGACGAAAGAGCAGCTAGCAAAGACCTATTCTGGGATAAGGCCTCAGAAATAATAAACAGTTTTACTAGTGGATATAAATGGTCGAGTGGGTGTAAGAGATGAATATACCCAAGATGTATTAGGACCATATGGAGAAGAAATAAAAAATGACAATGGGGAACGTATTATTGATATATGCAGAGAAAATAATTTAATAATAATGAACACATTTTTTAAATACAAAGATGTACATAAATATACAAGAGAAATCCATGTGAAGACTATGTGTTAGTAAATAGATCATCGAGGTAATGTATTAAAGACGTAAGAGTAGAACGAGGAGCTGAAATATATAGTAAACACTATCTAGTTGTAGCCAGGACCAGCTTGGGAGTGCGACAAGAATCAATAACGAAAGAAACCAAGAAAACAAGTAAAGCTCATGATATACCCACTATAGAAGTAATCAGATCACATAAGCTAGCAGACACGGAGACAGCAAACAAGTTTGAAAACTACGTTAAAAACTACCTAACAGAGCACGCTGAATACGACTGTGACTTTGACTGTGACCAAAATTGGCAAATACTGAAAAAAGCACTCCTAAACGGTGATAAACAAGCATGCGGAATAACAAGAAATAACAAAAGCAAAAAGTGTACAGACTGGTGGAACAATGAAATAAAAGCAGAAGTGAAGTCCAAGAAGATAGCTTGGAAAAATTATTTAAGGAACGGAACCGCAGACAACTACCAAATATACAAACTGCAAAGAATTAAAGTCAAAGATATGGTACTAGCAGCGAAACGGAAAAGTTGGAAAGAATTCGGAAACAAGATGGAATAAGACTACCACTCTAACGAAAAGTTATTCTTTAAAACCTTGAAGAATTTAAGAACCGAAAAGGCTCCACAAACACCAAAGCAAATAAAGGAAAAAGAAGGACACTTACTGCATGACAATGACCACATCC